>NC_068938.1:107655521-107955521 GCF_016801865.2 Culex pipiens pallens
AGTATTTTAAGTATTTTAAGTATTTTAAGTATTTTAAGTATTTTAAGTATTTTAAGTATTTTAAGTATTTTAAGTATTTTAAGTATTTTAAGTATTTTAAGTATTTTAAGTATTTTAAGTATTTTAAGTATTTTAAGTATTTATAGTATTTTAAGTATTTTAAGTATTTTAAGTATTTTATGTATTTTAAGTATTTTAAGTATTTTAAGTATTTTAAGTATTTTAAGTATTTTAAGTATTTTAAGTATTTTAAGTATTTTAAGTATTTTAAGTATTTTAAGTATTTTAAGTATTTTAGTATTTTAATTTTTTTAAGTATTTTAAGTATTTTAAGTATTTTAAGTATTTTAGAGTATTTTAAGTATTTTAAGTATTTTAAGTATTTTAAGTATTTTAAGTATTTTAAGTATTTTAAGTATTTTAAGTATTTTAAGTATTTTAAGTATTTTAAGTATTTTAAGTATTTTAAGTGTTTTAAGTATTTTAAGTCGGTCCATTTGCTCAAAAAGAGGTTTTGAGTGACTCACCACACATAACCTTCGGACGCCTAGAAATGAGCAGAAACTTGCAACAGAGACCACAAAAGACCCGGGGGTCGTTAAAGTGGATTACTTTGCTTTTAAGTATTTTAAGTATTTTAATTATTTTAGGCCGTTGCAAATATTTTTCAAAGTTTATGTCGCCCCCCCCCCCTTCAAAATCGGTCCGAAAAATCAGGGGGCAAAAAAATATTTTTCAAAAAACTTCAAAATTTTAAAGGAAATAGAAGTCTAGCTAACTGAAAATCATTAGAAATGCATTTTCCTGCGTTTAAAACCATATTTAGCATGTCTGTGATCGATCAAATATATTTTTAATTTTTGTGAAATTCCAATGTACAGCACCGCAAAAAGTTTTTTTTTTCGACAAAAAAAAATCTCTTCAATACTTGGATATTTGGAAAACTAATGATTGCAAAACAACTGGGCAGGCGTAAAATGCATTTTAAAACACTTTTTTCATTCAAATGTTGAGACCATGGCTTGTTATTTGAATTTAATATATTTTTTCATTTTTTTGCCCCCCCCCCGCTCGACCACGACCAGAGTCGAGGGACATAAACTTCAAGAAATATTTGCAACGGCCTTAAGTATTTTAAGTATTTAAAGTATTTAAAGTATTTAAAGTATTTTAAGTATTGTAAGTATTGTAAGTATTGTAAGTATTGTAAGTATTGTAAGTATTGTAAGAATTGTAAGTATTGTAAGTATTGTAAGTATTGTAAGTATTGTAAATATTGTAAGTATTGTAAGTATTGTAAGTATTGTAAGTATTGTAAGTATTGTAAGTATTTTAAGTATTTTAAGTATTTTAAGTATTTAAAGTATTTAAAGTATTTAAAGTATTTAAAGTATTTAAAGTATTTAATGTATTTAATGTATTTTAAGTATTTTAAGTATTTTAAGTATTTTAAGTATTTTAAGTATTTTAAGTATTTTAAGTATTTTAAGTATTTTAAGTATTTTAAGTATTTTAAAGTATTTTAAGTATTTTAAGTATTTTAAGTATTTTAAGTATTTTAAGTATTTTAAGTATTTTAAGTATTTTAAGTATTTTAAGTATTTTAAGTATTTTAAGTATTTTAAGTATTTTAAGTATTTTAAGTATTTTAAGTATTTAAAGTATTTAAAGTATTTTAAGTATTTTAAGTATTTTAAGTATTTTAAGTATTTTAAGTATTTTAAGTATTTTAAGTATTTTAAGTATTTTAAGTATTTCAAGTATTTTAAGTATTTTAAGTATTTTAAGTATTTTAAGTATTTTAAGTATTTTAAGTATTTTAAGTATTTTAAGTATTTTAAGTATTTTAAGTATTTTAAGTATTTTAAGTATTTTAAGTATTTTAAGTATTTTAAGTATTTTAAGAATTTTAAGTATTTTAAGTATTTAAGTATTTTAAGTATTTTAAGTATTTTAAGTATTTTAAGTATTTTAAGTATTTTAAGTATTTTAAGTATTTTAAGTATTTTAAGTATTTTAAGTATTTTAAGTATTTTAAGTATTTAAGTATTTTAAGTATTTTAAGTATTTTAAGTATTTTAAGTATTTTAAGTATTTTAAGTATTTTAAGTATTTTAAGTATTTTAAGTATTTTAAGTAATTTAAGTATTTTAAGTATTTTAAGTATTCTAAGTATTAAAAGTATATTAAGTACTTTAAGTATTTTAAGTATTCTAAGTATTAAAAGTATATTAAGTATTTTAAGTATTTTAAGTATTTTAAGTATTTTAAGTATTTTAAGTATTTAAGTATTTTAAGTATTTTAAGTATTTTAAGTATTTTAAGTATTTTAAGTATTTTAAGTATTTTAAGTATTTTAAGTATTTTAAGTATTTTAAGTATTTTAAGTATTTTAAGTATTTTATGTATTTAAGTATTTTAAGTATTTTAAGTATATTTTAAGTATTTTAAGTATTTTAAGTATTTTAAGTATTTTAAGTATTTTAAGTATTTTAAGTATTTTAAGTATTTTAAGTATTTTAAGTATTTTAAGTATTTTAAGTATTTTAAGTATTTTAGTATTTTAGTATTTTAAGTATTTTAAGTATTTTAAGTATTTTAATTATTTTAAGTATTTTAAGTATTTTAAGTATTTTAAGTATTTTAAGTATTTAAGTATTTTAAGTATTTTAAGTATTTTAAGTATTTTAAGTATTTTATGTATTTTAAGTATTTTAAGTATTTTAAGTATTTTAAGTATTTTAAGTATTTTAAGTATTTTAAGTATTTTAGTATTTTAGTATTTTAGTATTTTAGTATTTTAGTATTTTAGTATTTTAGTATTTTAGTATTTTAGTATTTTAAGTATTTTAGTATTTTAGTATTTTAGTATTTTAGTATTTTAGTATTTTAGTATTTTAGTATTTTAAGCATAAAATTATATGATGATTTGCACTGTTAAAACCATGCAGTTACAATAGATATTATAATATCTATAGTAAGTTTATTGTTGACTTTTTCGATCTTTATTGGAATGACGGTAGAGCTACCTTAAAATTCATGATTACAGCAAGTTGGATGGTTTTGTTATATGTAATCTTATACAGTCTCAAAAAATAAGCTATCGTAAAATGTATCGGTACAGTAAATTGCGTGGTTTTGATAGAGAAAATACGATGATGTATTTTTTGACATTTTTTTTCACAGTAAGTTCAATTTTAGTTACGTAATGAAAAATTGTTATCCTTTGAAATATAAAATACGCAAGCTTCAAACGGATTCAATATTTGAATGAAAAAAGTGTTTTAAAATGCATTTTACACCAGTTCAATTGTTTTGCAATCTTTAGTTTTCAAAATATTTAAGTATTTCAGAAATTATGTTCTTTCGCAAAAAAAAAAGTTTGTTTTTAAATATATTTTTAGACGCGCTCAATCATGCTAAATATGTTTATCAACGCAGGAAATGCATTTGAAATTGTTATCAGTTGATTAGACTTCTAATTCCATAAAAAGTTAAGCTGCTGATTTTTTTACCTCCTGATTTTTCGAGCCGATTTTGAAGAGGGGGACATAAAGTTTGAAAAATATTTGCAAGGTTCTAAGGATTCAAGATTGTCCTTCCGTGTGGATTTATCGGACCGCGCACTGAATTCACATACCAGAGATCGCCGGTTCAGATCCCGCAGCGGGCACCCTGAAATTCTAAGTGTCAGTATGGGGTTTCGGTGCCTTCGCTCCGTGACATACTCTCGTACACATAGGAGCCCAGGGTGGCGAAGTCCTTGTAGATAAAAGGAAGACACTAGTGGTTGGTACTAGCAATTGTGGCCGACAGCTAAAGTCAAATTCGTTTTCGTTTCGTTCTTAGGATAAAAAAAGTTAAACTCGGTAAGTATTGAGAATTAATTTTAAAATACCAGAAATATAATTTCAATGCCAAATTGAATTTTTAATAGTCATATGATGTTTTGATAAAGTGCACTGTTTTAATGTGAACACTCAACCACAGACAAGTTTTGTGTCTCAACCCTCAGTGTTTAAAGTTTATTTTGCGTTTGCTTCTTTTAGGTTTTTATAGGTTAGGTGTCCACACACTTTTTTTGTATGGAGCGTAAACAATTGCCAACACGCCCAACCGTGAAAAAAATAAATATAATAATTTTTAAAATTCAAGATCATAAAAAATCAAAATGCCATTTTACATTTTTACATTTTGAAATGTCGAAGTTTTTACATTTTGACATTTTCACCATTCTACATTTTTTTACATTTTAACATTTTCCGGTTTGTACACCTCCTTACCCTGATAAAAAGTCTGACTAACATGATATCGTTGCCAAATAAAATTACAATTACATTTAAACATTTAAACATTTAAACATTTAAACATTTAAACATTTAAACATTTAAACATTTAAACATTTAAACATTTAAACATTTAAACATTTAAACATTTAAACATTTAAACATTTAAACATTTAAACATTTAAACATTTAAACATTTAAACATTTAAACATTTAAACATTTAAACATTTAAACATTTAAACATTTAAACATTTAAACATTTAAACATTTAAACATTTAAACATTTAAACATTTAAACATTTAAACATTTAAACATTTAAACATTTAAACATTTAAACATTTAAACATTTAAACATTTAAACATTTAAACATTTAAACATTTAAACATTTAAACATTTAAACATTTAAACATTTAAACATTTAAACATTTAAACATTTAAACATTTAAACATTTAAACATTTAAACATTTAAACATTTAAACATTTAAACATTTAAACATTTAAACATTTAAACATTTAAACATTTAAACATTTAAACATTTAAACATTTAAACATTTAAACATTTAAACATTTAAACATTTAAACATTTAAACATTTAAACATTTAAACATTTAAACATTTAAACATTTAAACATTTAAACATTTAAACATTTAAACATTTAAACATTTAAACATTTAAACATTTAAACATTTAAACATTTAAACATTTAAACATTTAAACATTTAAACATTTAAACATTTAAACATTTAAACATTTAAACATTTAAACATTTAAACATTTAAACATTTAAACATTTAAACATTTAAACATTTAAACATTTAAACATTTAAACATTTAAACATTTAAACATTTAAACATTTAAACATTTAAACATTTAAACATTTAAACATTTAAACATTTAAACATTTAAACATTTAAACATTTAAACATTTAAACATTTAAACATTTAAACATTTAAACATTTAAACATTTAAACATTTAAACATTTAAACATTTAAACATTTAAACATTTAAACATTTAAACATTTAAACATTTAAACATTTAAACATTTAAACATTTAAACATTTAAACATTTAAACATTTAAACATT
Source organism: Culex pipiens pallens (assembly GCF_016801865.2). NCBI lineage: Eukaryota > Metazoa > Arthropoda > Insecta > Diptera > Culicidae > Culex > Culex pipiens. The sequence goes on from NC_068938.1 coordinate 107,660,902, forward strand.
TAAACATTTAAACATTTAAACATTTAAACATTTAAACATTTGAACATTTAAACATTTAAACATTTCAACATTTCAACATTTCAACATTTAAACATTTAAACATTTAAACATTTAAACATTTAAACATTTAAACATTTAAACATTTAAACATTATTGCGAAATAAATTAAAAAAAAAACTCGTAAAAAAGCAATAAATAAGAATCATAAAACGAACGCACCATTATACAGAAACTGTGCAGCCGACGCTCTTGAAACGAACGCACCATGATTGAGCGAGCTGCGAGCTGTCAAACTTTTTCTCTCGCGCGTGTTCATTCATGTTTCGTGTTGGCCGTGTTGGCTGCAGTTTCGAATCGAAATCAAGTTTTACTCGCGTGTGCTTATGAAAAATAACTTCCGTCATCAAATCTGCCGGGTGAACGAACCGGAACATCTCCGGGATGGCGGATTTTTCTCACATTTGGGTAAGTTTTTGGAGTTTTATTAATTTTGGAGAGGGCGGAATCCCCCTGAAGCAACAGCAGGTTGTTGCCATGACCTGCTTCGAAAAATTGTCAAGCTTTTTTTTGTATTATTTGTGTCTTTCTGTGGGCGTGTGGAGCTGTTCGGTTACGGGACAAAACCCGCAGTGGAAACGCAGACCCGGCGCATACTGCGGACATTTCCGGCCACCGTCAATAATCCATTCCGAATGGAGGCCTCCAAGATGCCAAGTGCTCGATCTGGAAAAGCTACGAGGAGTTCGAACATCTTCGTGTGAGTATTTGACATTTTATTCTATTGGAAAAGGATAGAGCCACGGGGCGGAATCCCACTCCGCAGTAGGCAAGAAAACTGTGACGTAGCAAATGAGCTCAAAGAACTCAGTGGTTTGACAGGTGTCGTTTTCACGACTTAGCATTTCTTTTTTGAATTTGAATTTGCTTCCGGTTGCGCGAAACGTCAAAACCCGAGTTTTTTTTCGGATAAGTGTGCATCTGTCCGTGTTCGTGTACGCGCAACTGACCACGTAGTTGTCGTTCCCGTGGCCGTGCTCTAGGCTGTGTCCTTGTCCGAACTCCTGACCGTGTTCGTGTCTGTGCTTCTGGCCGTTTTCGTGTCCCTGGCCATGTAGGTGCCTGTTCCTGGCCAATCCCGTGGCCGTGTCCTTGTCGTGCTCCTAACCGTGTTTGTGTCCATGCGAAACGGAACAACCGGAACAAAGTTTTGAGTCCCGGCACTGACACCTGTCAAAAAAGTTCATTTGGTTTATTTATGTTGTATTTCGTGAGAGCTAAATTTATTTGATTCTTGCTTGTTCGAGTGTCAGAAGTAGAATGGTGAATGAATGCTTGAATGATTGATGGTTGCTTCGATTGCTTGAATGGGTTGCTTCGTTAGTCCAACAATTTACCTTTGAGGTTAAGTTCCGAGCTTTTCTCCTTTGTAGCAGCAGACATTTTCCGTGGCTTGCCTGGGCAGGCCGATGTGTTTTCTTTTAGGTTACCTATTTTTAACGTATTGCTTTTTTTTCGATTACAGAGTCTACTAGTTCCAACGCGGATGCACGTAGACGTGAAATGCGGACATTCCAGTTTGCCATCATATTTCCTTTCTTGGTGGCAACGTTAACTCCTGAAGCAGCAGGACATTTGAAGATGAAGAAGTGGGCGTAAGTTGTGTGGGATGCAGGCTGTGTAATTTGATTCTAATTGTGTTTTTTTTTACATTTGCAGTCTCGACAAAACGGAGCTTTTGGCCGACAGCTTGAAGCGGAATTACGAAAGAAAACGTCGGAAGGAGCCCAACGACAGTTTCAACTCGACCGCGACCGTGAAGGAAACCCTTCCTGAATGGCGAGATGCTGGACGGACTTCTCGTGACGAAAATCCTGACGGGAGTTGTGAGTGATGAGTAATAAGAAAAGCTTGCTTTGTTTCTAATAAATTGTTTCATTTCTGAAGTTCAATTTAAAAAAAAACAGTGTAAATGAAACTAAAATTAAATAAAACATACTTTTAATTTAAGGAAAATACCGTAAAACATACCATAAATAAAATTAAAGTACAATAAAACTTGCTGTAGTTATTATTTATTTCAATGTACGAATATAGTTTAAACAGTACTATTTAGCAGGGAAAAAATCTTGAAGAACTATACATTTACTGTGAAATCCATTGTAATGGTTACTGTATTTGTTGTAAATGTATGATGTTTTCTATAGTCAGGGCAAGTTTTTGAATGAAAAATGCAACATTAGATTAACAGTAAAATGCGTCGTATTTGGAAAAAAAATGTATGGAAAAAATTCGAAATTTTTATGGTACCGGTGCATAACAACCCCCCTTTTTTATGGTAAAATCCCAAAATACGACGCAAATTATCTTAAAAAACGATGCTGTCTACTGTTAAAACACTGTCAAAATGACAATATATTTTATCGTTTTGTAACGTTAAAATTTACTGTAAGTTCATCAGAAATCTTTATGCGGGTAGTCAGAAACTTCTGTACTTTACTGTTTTCGTGTAGTTTTTGCCATAGTTTATGTTGTCTAGTTTTCCCAATCTACGTTACATGTAAACACACACATATTTGTTAATAACAGAACACAAACAGGACGAAAAGGTCTGTGAACTTGTCCTGACCGTACATTTTCTTGTAGAAAAACCACCTCAGAACAGTCCCATTCCCTGACAGACCTCAGAGCAGGTCAGAACAGTTAATTTATTGCCAAATACAGCCTAGTTTACGAGAATAAAGTCTTTTTGTATTAAACAGTTTTGTTCTTTGTAATCTGAGTGTTGTAATTTGTATTTATCGGGAAAAAAATGCGGCAGGATCAACAGTCGTTCATATGTGCGCAAACTTATACTTATTTTCTAAAAAATACTCAACAATCATTACACTCGAAAGGTTTGAAAAAAATCCGATCATTTGATATCTATATTGTGAAAAACTTAAATTTTGAGTATTATTTGAAAATACGCAGTTTTATGTAATTTTTAAATATTTTCAAAAATAGTTGTGTAACTTTCGAAATGCATGAAAATATTCCGATAATTTGATAGCCACATTGTGTAAAACTGAAATTTTGAGTATTTTTTTTGAAAATACGTAGTTTGTGAAAATTTTAGGAATTTTCAAAAAATGTTGTTATTACATTCGAAATGTATGAAAATATTCCGATCACTTGGTACCCATATTGTAAAAAAACTATTTTTTTAAAGTATTTTTTCAAAAATACTTAGTCCTGTAAAAAATTTAGAAAATTTTGTGTATTTAAAAATTATAGCATGACTTGAATGTTTATGAAAAAACCAGATCATTTGCAGATCATCCATATTGCAATAACAATTATTTCGAGTTTTTTTTTAAAGCAAAAAAATGCATTTTCAAAATACAGGAAAAATACGTATTTTTTGTGAAAATGTTCATGTAACTAATAGCTGCCATCATTCCGATTCCAAAACACTATAATTTTTTGATGTTTGCATGATTTTTCATACGATTATAGCCAATGTCTCCCATATAGCCAAAATCCCATAAGCTCTGTGCTTCAGTTATGCACGCCTTGGTTTTGCATCCCCCATATGTGGTGCTAAACCGAGGCATGACTGTAAATGTTTAAAATAGATCAGAAAATGGTGCACGGAAAAAAATGTGTGATTTTTTTTTGAAAAAATAATCAATTTCCCAAAATTTGAATTTTTTTTTTGTTTTTTTTTTATGTTGCTGTATTGGATTATAATTAATTCAAAATAAATATGACAAAAATCGTAATACAAAAAAGTGGTCATAAGTCCCACATAAAATACGAAAAGTGTAGATGCAATCAATCGATTCCAAATTGAGGCCCTAAAGACACCGAATAAAATCAAGTTCTAGTTTAAATAAAAAAGCTCCATATAACGATGAGTTTGGTTTTATCTAAAATAAAATAAAAATGAGTTAAACAATTCAAAAACAATTCATAAAAAATCCATGGAAAACATTGTCACAATTTGCTTAATTAAACATTGTTGATCGAAAACCACCGAATCAACCAAACTAAACAGCAAACATTCATTAGACTAATTGGATAAATTGAACCAGATAAACGTGATTACCTGCCTGCAGTGCGGAAATTATTTCCTTTTTTCGCCAACATGCTAAATATCCGGCTGCAAATTAACATTATTGTCAACAGATCGCCAAAACAGCTGCTCCTGCTATGGTCACTGCGCTGCTTTTGGACATTGTATTGTGCTGTGTTGCGGGGTGAAAATTTTCATGTTGTAGCATTTGTTTTATCACTTAATTACCTGTCTATTGCGCTCTCCCGCGTGTGCCTTTTAATGCTTGTTCTGCGGAAGCTTAAATATAATTCCGAGGGAAACGCTTTTTGTAATGGAAAATGGCTTTTTGGGAAAAGCTGATAATAATCTGATTTAACGCAACGTTTACTATCAAACTGGGTACATTCAACAATGTAGCAAAACTGAAGGTTGATTTTAAACAATTTCAATCAATTTTTCGTTACAGGGACAACGAACGACGCAGTTGCTTTTAAAACAAAAGGTTCCAACTTGTTTTATGTTTTATTGAACGTTCAATTGTGCCAATTGAAGTGTGTGTGTGTGTGATACCAAAAACCTCCTTCATTCATTCATCGAACTTCCCCCTTTTCGTTGGGAATTGAGGAATGAGCAGACGACAGACGACGGCGAGGTTTTCAATGAAATCGTTTGCGGTCAGCCAGCATCAATTGAACTTCAATGGGAAAGTGACGCCGCTGGCCGTCGTCGTCGTTGACGTGGTCACTTGGTTGGGCCAAAAATTAATTAAACTGATCAATGGTGGAACTGGATCGTTTGAAGTTGAGCGAGGCAGCTTTGTTTGTGGGACGCAGAGTTGGAGAACGATTTGGATCCAATTTGAGAAGTTGGAAATTCAGGCCCGTAGCCAGGGGGGGGGGGCTTCCGGGCTGCAGCCCCCCCCGAAATTTTTTCCAATTTTTTTAAAAATTGAACTACTTTAAAAAAATCTTAAATCAATGATTGTGTATTCTCTTCCCAGAAATAATTTGTAAGATAGAGAATCAAGAATTGATTGATCAAACTAAGTAATTTGCCTGTCCATTGCCGGGCTCAGTTTTTGTAGATTATGGATCCAAAATTTGGATATTTAAAAATTGAGCTGCAGATTTGAACATTGTTCCATTCAGTAACATCTCATTTATCTTGTAGTTTTAGCATTACATTGGTTAGGATGGTCCAAATCTGGGCTTACTTGGGGCTATCCCCTGAAATCAAAGATTTACGCATCACTAGCCTAAGTTCCAAAATTTGAGCTTTTTCTGTCCACTGACCACCAAGTTTGGGCAAAATCGTCAAATTGTATGGAGAAAAGCAACTGTTTCAGTTTTTGACCAATGGAAGGCGCAATAACTATCCAGTTCTTATCAATTTTCAGATCTAATATCTTCTTTAAATTTGGAAAAACTTTTCCGAAGACACCTTATTTTTTGGGTTTTTTGCTAAAAAGTTATTAACCTTCGAAAATAGCAATTTCCGAGCGGACTGCTCTAAGGGGCTACATAGAAATAATTACCGTCATCTGGGGCGAATCGGGACTACAGTCTGAATAGGGACAGCAAAAATCCTTAGATCTTGTTGTCTTATTTTTGATTGTAGAACTTAAGTATGACCCCTGAAGAACCATAAAATAATTTAGAATTTTTGGATTCAATGTGGCGGTCAAAATGGAGGTCAAGAAATATTTCTGGTGTTTTTTTTAAAGGTCTAATAAACCAAATTTCCAGTTTTTGCTTTTTGGGTGCTTTTAAACCGTCAGGGGTATTAAAAAACACCCAAAAAGCAAAAACTTGGTGTATTGGACCATTAAAAAAACAGATGCCGAATTTGATGTTAAAAACAAGCAAATAAAACATGCCGATTTCATTTGTTCCTGATTCGGTTATCCGAAGTCCTTCGAACTTCGGATAATCGAAACTTTGGATAATTGAGGCTTCGGCTAGTCGAATTTGGATTGTAAAATTAATAGCCCTCCTTTATTTGCATTAAAACCTTTAAACTGTTAATACATGTTTTTTCTCTACATTTTTCAAAATTTATCATAATTTCTCAAAAATATTTAGATTTTGTTTTCAAAAACGAAAGCATTTAATATGAAAAACATTTGAGTGAATTTTGACTATTATCAGAAATACAATTCTAATTTTATCGTTTTGGTTTTAAGAATATGGTTAGTAACATATCTAAGACCTTAGAGAAAAATGCTTGAGAAATATCTGTGTGTATTTTTTTATTACTTTTTCGTAAACCTTTTTTCCGAAACCACTCGTCCAAAATTCTTTCTTTTGGTCACATTTTTTAGTTTCCACCGTGGCCAATCTCCAATTTTTATTTAATATATCAAAAATCGGAAGATGAACTAAGTGAATACTTATTATCAACTAATTTTCACTTTGTGCATGAGCTTGCGATTTTTAAAGGAAGAAATAAAATGATAAAAATATTCAAAACGTTAAAAAAATTTAAGCTTGGATTCAAAAACTCTGAAATTAAATTAATTAAACATCACTTTCAAATTATATAATTTCTGATCAATAATTCATTTTTAAACTACTTAATTTCTATTTTTTTGATTTTACAGATTAGAATTTGCATTTTGAAAATTTCTTTATTATTTTTTTATAATTTCTTATTTCTGAATATCATTTGTAAATATTTTCCAAAGTTTATGTTGCCACCTTTTCAAAATGGACCAAAAAACAGAGAGCAAATACAATATTAAAAAAAATAGCTTCACAATTTTAATGGAAATAACTTATTTCGATTAAGTCTTTTTAGGACCAGCGACCAGGTCGGTCCGGAAAACAAATTTGAAATGTTTTTCCTGCTTTGATAATCATATACGACATGTTTGGGCTCGTTTAAAAATATTTAGAATTTTTGTAACATGTCGCGGAACCGCGGAAAGTTTTTTCTCACGAAAAAAGGATTTCGCCATCAGCTAGATATTTTGAAAACTAATGATGCAAAACAACTGTACTGATTTAAAGTGTGTTTTGAACACTTTTAAAATAATAAAACCATAGCTTGTAGTTTTGATTTGTAACCCTCTCAACTTTGGTCAGAAATTAGTGACATAAACTTCAGAATAATATTCGCAACGGCTAATTGAAGATTTAAAAATTTTACACTTTCAAATTTCTAAATTTTCATAATTTTTGATTTAATTTTTTTTGGTATAAGACAAAGAAATGCCAGAAATCAAAAATAAAAATAATAAAAACATAAAAAATTTAAGATAACAATTCAACAGAATAATATCAAAAAATCTGAAATTCCAAAAATTAAAAAATCTAAAACTGAAAAATTAATAAAATAATTGATACTTAAGAAATCCTAAACTAAAAAAAATATCATTTTAAAATTAAGTTATTCAAAATCCAATAAATTATGTTTTTTCAATCTTAATTTTTGGATGCTTTAAATATTTTTATTTTTGAATTCTAGTATTCCTAAATTAATTTATATTTACCAGAAAATTAAGTGAGTGTAATGGCTTTTCCCTTATTTCAGCATTTTAAGATTCAGCGTTTTGATAGTCAGCTTCATGAGGCAATTCTTCAATATTATTTAAGCGAATACATTATTTTCAAACGTTATTTTCAGTCGCATCCAAATAAACAAATCAAAATCTCATCAACACATATTGCTCCCGAAGAAATATCAAACGACGCTTTTTGTTTCTGTTCCTTTTCAGCTGCGTACCGCTTAAGAGAAGTCTTTTCGTAAACCTTTTCTTGACCGTTCCTTGAGATTGGAGTTTTAAGAGCCTCCGTACTACAGGACATTTTTTAAAATTTTCGTTTGAAAGTAAAATATAGTTCTTGTAGCAAAATTCAGACTAAGATTTGATTTACAGGAAAAATGTAATTGATTTAATAATTCTTACATAAAGTATTCTTTACTTTAAAAAAAAAATAAGATAATAATTACACATGATAATTTCAAAAAAATCAGAAATTCCAAAAATGAAAAAAATCAAATACATAAAAAAATATAAAATAATTACAACTAAAAAAATCCTTAAATTATAAAAAACATTTTTTATCATTTTTAAATAAAGTAATTAAAAAAATAATTTTCAATCATTTCAATAAATTATGTTTTAATAATCTTATTTTTTTGATGCTTCGAATATTGGTATGTTTGAATTCAAGTGCAGACTAAGATTAGATTTACAGGATAAAACTAATCAATTTATGAATTCTTACATAAAGTTTTCTTTATTTTTAATTTAGCAACGTTTCGTAAATATAAAATTTCTAAACCTTAAGGAGCGGCCGTGGCTGACTGGTTACGGTGTTCGCTTTGTAAGCGAATGGTTCTGGGTTCGATGCCCATCTGCTCCCAGCGAGAAAGTTAAGAACACATTTGAAATGATGAATATGAACGAAAAATCAAAAGTCGCTCGTTACGGGGTTCGAACCCCCGTCCTTTGGATTGGTAAGCAAAAATGCTAACCACTAGGCCATAACGACTTGGTGAGCGTGGACTGGAATTAGGAATACTGTTACAGAGAGTGAGTTGTGGCGCTATAACCACGGCAAATAGTGTCCAGGGCATTCTTGGAAATACAATGTCCCATCCCAGAGGGTCTCGGAGTACCAAACCTTCTTAGCATGGTCCTCCCAACGAATACAACCAAATTTCGGAGCGTATGGTGGTGTGTCCCCACGCTTCTTCCTCCCCTGTCGATTCAGAATTGTGTTGTTGTTCGAACACTCAGTGCTCAAACTCAACCCAATTACGAGTCATCTCTGCGATACGGCTTTACGCAGTAGGCCTGGCCGCTTTAACGCTTGTGATGTTTCAATGCATTCTAATGCAATGGCGCACTACAAGTGTTAATAAATGACAAGAAGAGTGCTAGGCGTCATCTAACCTAAGGCACTCTCCAGGATCCCTTCGAAAGATTGGCTGCGCTAGGGTCTGATTAGATTAGAATATAAAATTTCCAAACCATAAAATGTTTTGTTCCTAGAGTCAAGATATTGCTTGAACAAACATCGATTTTAATAAATGGTTACAATCCTAAATTATTAAACATGTTAAAAAATTATCTTTAGAATTGAGATCTGATTAAATTATTTTGTCATGTTTTAAAATTTTATTTTTGCTCAAATTCTGGACCAATTTTCAGAATACAATGAGTAATGAATTTGAAAATGGCGTTTAGTCGGAATATTAAAATTAAACATGATTCGTTTTAATGTTTGATGCAATCGAGGAAAATTTTAACGGTTACATATGCATTTAAAAATGGTTACATATGCATTATTAACAACTCTTCCAGTGAATATTTTGGCGTTAAAAATTGATTTAATACATTTTATCTAAATTTTTTAACACATTAAAATTAAACACAGGCACTGATTTTTTTTCTTCAAATATATATTTATTATAGGCCTACACAGAAAAAAATGTGAATTTACTCGACACGGAAAAAATGAATCACATGTAAACTCAGTTGATGTAAACTTGAGATTCGACGTAATTTTTTTTTTGTTGCCATGGAGACACTTCAGAAGCTGAAATTTCAACGATTATATTTTTTTGTATTTCATTAAAATTATTTATTTTTGAGAGCACCAGGAGCTTCGCAAAATATGAAATGGCTTCAATAGCTTAGAACAATTAAAATAAAACATTGTTTAAGTTTGTTTATAAAATTTTAAGAAAAACAAATATTCCAGTTATGAGTTTTATGTTGTGCTAGAAAAAATGAAAAATGTTAAATAAACCATCACAATTATCACACAGCTGAAAATGTAAATCCAGACGGTTTAAAATTTCTCTCAGTATAAAATACAGAAAACATAATACTTATGGTTAGATAAATCGATATTTCTTTTAAAAAAAATTTATGCTTTCAAAAATTTGATTCAAGTTAAGTATATTTTAAATTTAGCGACGTTTATCACGAAATTGGATTACAATTAAACAATTCAAGAAAATGTTTAAAAAACACTTTCTCTACTCCTTTAATACAAACTAGCTGGTAAAATAAAGAAAAAAATGACGAACGAGTTTCTTCAATAAATACATTGATAACTTAATATGAAAATCTTGGAAAACTTTTTTGCATACATTACATTAAAATTTTACAATTCATCTCAATAATTATACCACAAACCAAGTGATGGTATAAATGATTTGCTGATTTTTATACTCCTTGAATTTTTGCACCCAAGCCCCCCCCGAACAAAAATCCTGGCTACGGCCCTGTGGAAATTAGAACGGATAAAATATGCCGAGAAAATTGAAAAACTGTAAAAAAATAAATAAAATTTCCAATTTCTGATTTCAAAATATCAATAAATTCGTAAAAACTTCCAAAAATATTTATTTGATTGCTGGTTTTCCTGCTTCAAAATGTTTGTAAACATTTTTTTTGCTGGAAACAAAAACAAAAATCAAACAACCAACCTCGAAGGTTACCGCATCCAGGGCAGGTTTTCTGAATGAAAAAAGGAGAGAAAAAAAACTTCGATAAGGCTGATAATGGTTTTTTGGCGATTTGCCTTTCTCTTTGTGTAAGTCGCAATACAAGAGCGAGAGTATTATCAGCGACAGACAAACATTGCTGCGTCTGCTCACTTCTCTTCTCTTTTCGTCTCTCCTTTTTTGCTCTTCTTGCCATTCATTCCAAAGTTCTTATCGCGCCAAAGTTGGAACCATCACACACACACACACAAACACACTCACGCTTAAAAATCATTTGATTGCTTATCGCGAAACGGAACCAAAGTGCGCAAACGACCCACTCTCCGTCTCTCCCCCCTTTCATCAATGATTTGGTTGTTGAAAAGTGTGTGTTGACAATCATTTTTTGTGTTGCCCTCTTCTACACACTTTAATGGGATCTGGTTGTGTGAAGAGACGACAACGACAGCAGCTGTAATCCCGGGGAAGGCTGTGGTTGTGCCTGCGCGAACGGTTCTGTGACGCAGCTACTGTTGGAGGGTGGATAAGCGGATCAAAAAATAAGAAGAAAAAAACTTTGAAAATAAATTTTGCAAATTCTGAAAATTAAATTTACATAAGAAAAAAATTCATTTCATTTGTGGTTTGTTTTAAAATTACAAGCAAATATTTTATATTCCCAATATTTTGTAAGTTTTATCACAAATCAAATAAAAAATATGTTGTTGCATCAGAGCATCTTTATACTATTTTAAATTCTTGAAGTGAGCGATTAAATTGTAGATAAATTAATTTCCGATTTTGTTTAAATTGATCAAATAGGGCATTTTTTCTGATCCCGAATGTGAGATCCATTTTTGGTTACTCAAGTGTCAAACATCAAGAGACATGTAATTTATTGCAAAATTTGGTGTTCTTTTATTTAGCACAAAGTTTTTTAATGCAGATTATGTTTTTTTTAACATTCTGGGTTTACTTTTATATATACGGTTCTGTTCAGCAACGGAGAAGGACAACCATGGGTGGTCTCTCATGCTCATGCTCAGGCCTGCAAAATGTTTCCAACCCAGCGTACACATGAAGCAAACCAAAATGTCAGTTCACTGCTAGCATGTGACTGTAAGCCTACTGTGTCCGTTCAACAACTGCCGCCTGACTCGTGCCGGTCGGCTGCTGGAGAATGAGAGACGTGAAAAAATGAGTTACACTCACTCAATTCGTGTCGTATGACTGACTCGTAAAATCCTCTCTAAACACTATTTTGACTATTTTTAAACAATTGAATGGTTCTAGACTGTGCTAAACACTTAAAACAACCATAACTTATATTCAAAATTACATTTCCACGCATAAATACCAACTTTTTGTGTAAAAACTTGTTTTTTATGTGTGTGCGTGCAACGTCGAATGAGCGTTGGTCGACTACTGCCTTGCATTGCAGCTGCTCAGTGAGCTAGGGCACTCACGACTGAGTCGGGTTTGTTTATGTCACGGTTTTGCGGTTCAGTGAATGGATCTGAAAAAATCGTGTATGCGTCGCCGAATTTTGCGTCAGGACCCCTGACATTTTCAGCTCTGCTCGTGCTCATGCTCATTCTGGGTTTACTTTTAGAGTTTACCATTGTTGTTTAAAATTGTTAAGGCAAAAATAAAATTAAATTAATTCAATTTCATACTTCAAAAGTACATTCAATTTCTCATGGCATCGATTTTAAAACTTTTTTCATTATAATTTTTTTTCGGAATTTCTGTACGCTAACCAATTAGCCGTCCAATTATTCATAAAAGTCTCTTATACACCAAATTTCTGCCTCGTCACAGTTTCGAGCTAGAAATCCTAGCTAGACTTTAAAGGTCTTGATATGAACGAATATGTTTACACTCAACAATTTATTTGCCATCTCCAACTTTGGTACCTTTAAAAAATACCCGACTTCACTGACTCCTACTCGACAGCCCCAGATGAATTGATACAATATTCACTTAATTAAATTTAAAGTTTTAAAATACATTTATCAACATGAAGTTCATTTCAAAAAAGTTTTCTAAACTATAGGATACGGTATTTTGTAAAATAAAGCGAGAATTTTCAGTTACTGCATTGAACAGTCTGGAGATTCGTTTTTTACACTAGTTCACTGCCCCTGATCGCATAAATGTCCCATATGCATTTTCATCACTTTGGAGTTATTGATGCAGTTTGGTTAAAAATCGTGTGCACTTTCCGAAAAGCCTATAACATCCAGTACTTTGTTCTAGAAATCAGGAGGAATTCCAGTTTTTCCGTAAAACTTTACACGTAGCTTTATGTGTGGAACAAACTTCAAAGAGGTTTTTCTCAGCTTGCTGTTTTTGCATATTAGACGTTTATACTTTCTTTGTTTAGATTGATATTTTTCGGCGAATAATAACACAATTTTTAAACGTTTTTTCTTACGTTTCGGCCTACTTTTCTCCTTTCGGCCATCATCAGAATCTTAAAACCCTTCTTCCAGCTGCTACTCCTCCTGCTGGGTTGCCTGGACCGCTCCCAAACCCAAACAAGCTAAAAATGATTCTTTATGCAAGGGAATGCATTTTCAACAGAGCGTCCAATTTTCCCGGGGTTACAAAATTCCCGGGAAACGGGAAATTTTAAACAAGGGAAATTTTAAATTTATCAAAAATAATTGTGATCTTGCTTCTGTTTAATATTTTGCAGCAAAATTGTATAGAACTGCGACTTTAATGATCAAAATGAGTGTAAGGATCAATAAATGGCTACACTCAAAAATCAATAACTTTTCCAATTTTATATGCTGTCTTTCAAATCGTACCAAATCAAAAAAAAATCATTCGTGTTTAGGTCAAAAGTAAGCATTCAGTCGAGTTCTGAAATAGATTTGAGTTAAACAAAAGTTAACTAGAACTAACGTCCCGTTTCACCTTAACCAAATTGGGCACTTTTAAGCTTCTAACGAAACAATGACAAAAAATATCCAAACCATTAAACCATTTTAAAAAGAAATTCATTAGAGAGGCAAAAAAATAAACCTCAAATTTCAAATAAAAAAATAGAAGTCGACTAAACTGAAAAACCATTTTTCTGCATCGATGAAAGTATTTTTTTAGCAAGCTTTTTTCATTGAAATGTCAAAACCATGGCTTGTAATTTTTTTTTCTAACCTAAAATGAAAACAGGCTACCCGAGCATGGATAAATAACAAGGAAAATGCGTAATAATACCTTTCTCTGATATCAATACCAAATGTTAGTTTAATTTGTTTTGAGAATTATGTAAAAGTAAAATTTGATACATACCAATTTAAGGTATTGTTTTGATATTGCAAAATTGCAGAATTTGTGAATGGTCGGACACCACATTTCGGTATTCGTTTGATATTACAGTATTTTATCAAATTCCTCTGAAACTAAGCAAAAATTGTGACCAATTTTGACAAAATAATTAATTTTGCGCTATAATGATGTCTCAAAGCGAATACTTTCATTAAAAACGGGAAATTTCAAATTTGATTTTAAACATTTTTGACATTGAACACAACATTGAAAGAATTGACTTGAAATGACAAAATCCAGAATAACTGAACTAGTTATCGAAATGTTTTTATTTTGTGGTATCATTTTAACCTTGGAATATCATGTTTTGGTATTGTTGTGGTCTTCCACATACAAGATTTTGGTATGATTTCATGGTATACTGGGCAACCAATGGCACATCTTGGTCCCTGTTATTTCCCCAAGTAATACCAAAATTTGGTATTCCTGTGTTAGGGTAGGTATTTTTTTCATCAGCATGCTTTTTGTTGCATTTACTTTGTTTTCATGTGTTCTAAAATTGATCAAAATATGTGATCGCTTCGATCTCACTAGGTTTTTTTTGGTAAAATTTTCCCTAGTTTCTGTTAATTGCATTTGAAGAACCTTCTGTTACCAAGTGGTGATTGAAAAGGAAATAGTTGCAAGGAACACCAAATCTCTATGCACCAGTTATTCACACAAGTTGTAAAATTGTTATTTCGGTAAATAAAATGAATTGAATTGAAAAAAAAATATATGTGATCGATCTGACGTCTAACACCCAAAGCTATACAATTGTCTCATTGTAGATGCACTTGGCAGGAACAATGAGACAGCTGGAGAACAATGATACACTCTACGAAAATCAATTTATTTATACCAAATAATATTATATTTTTTGTTAGGGGAGTTTGGGGTAATATGGATAGTGAGGGTAATTTGGACACCCCTTTAAAAATAACATTTTTTTCGGATATAAAGTGAAAACGGCAATTTAAGTGATAAGGCTAGTACTAGTAATGTCCTAAGAGTATTAACAAACCAAAAAATGGTGGAATAGGTTAAGTAGTTTTGGTATAATATGTAAAAGTTTCCATAGGCCGGTTGGCACTGCCTTAAGTTCTAATTTTTTAGGGTTGGGAAATAAGGATTTGCACGGATTTTATGGCAACAAAGTGGGAAATTTTTGTTTAAGATGGTTGCTTGGATGATGCCTGAGATATGTACGTATAAATATTGTGCATTTTATCAATTTTTATCATCAAAAATTGCCGTTTTTCATCAAAATTTATCGAAATAAATGACATTTTTCAATAATACATGGTCTCTATTATGCTCTGGTGTCATCCACATTCCTTTAAAATATCCATCAGCCCGTGGCAGAGAAATTTCCTTAGGGTGTCCAAATTACCCCACACTCCCCTAAATGGAGTTAAAACTCTATAAATATGCCAAAAATCCCTTTCAATTCATCTTTTGAAAGATTTACATAGATTTTGAAAAGATTAACGAAGTAAAATCAAAGTGTCTCATTGTTACCCATGGGCTGAAAGGAGTGGGGAACAATGCGACAGCCCTGGATTCTGGGTATATTCTTAATTTTGGTCAAACCTAATGAAAGGACATTGTAGCCCAACTCATTCCCTATGGAACGTCGAAAAAATCTGAAGAAATGTTAGTTTTGGTGTGAATGGCAGCCTACGAGCGAAAGTGTAATTTTTGTCCATAATTTACATTTACACCCCGGAATCAAACATATTTGAATAACTTTTCAAGGGAGCGTCCATAACCAAAGCCACTATTATGGCAGAAGTGTATCCAGTAGATGCACCTTTCCCCAAAATATGAGCCTGATTGGTTGAAACTACTACTTGTGAGAGCTATTTTATCATTGTTCCCCGTGTCTCATTGATGACTACTCTACCCTATTTACCCCTGCTCGGGTAGGTTACTGAATGATTATTGCGGATATTGACTGTAAATTTGACAAATATATAATTATTAATACAAATGTTTCTCAAAAAGGCGATATATTGATACTTTATGATTCCGATTAATCCTTCAAAAATGCTACGTCAGACTTGATATTTTTAAATGTTTATCCCATTTTCCAATACTCGCTCCCCCGACGGTCCCCATCGTGGCGACACACTCTCGCGAGATGTGTCAGTCGCTCGCGAACCTTTCGACCGAATCGGCATATGGTCAGTTCCTAGTATACTTGGCGCGAATCGATTAGCACCGCCGACGATTTATCAGAACCCGCGAGATTATTGATTTCGCTTCCCCGATACACGCACTTTGTCGCTGTTGGTGAGCGTGTGTCCGCCCATCTGACCAAGACCAAGACTAACCACACTGGTACTGATCGCACATACTGCACAACTGCACTTGATGCACACACTAGGTTAGTCTCAGTTCCTTCGCCGTCGAGGTCCGGATCGGTTCCGTGTCTGCAGTCGTCGTCGTCGATCGCGTGCTTTTTTTTCGGGAAACATTGTGCAACATTTTTGCATCGATCGTGCCGAAATCATCCGCGATTCACAATCGCTAGAGCTATCACTCGTTGGTGAGGAGGCGATAAATTGCGATGATCGTTTCTTGGGTGAGGATCGTTCGCGCGGAACAGAAGCGGTGGTGAAGACGAGATCGCGATCGCGCTGGGTTCTTCGGGTTTTGTCTTCTTTTGTCTCGATCGTCGTCGTCGCCGAGAATTGTCACAACTCGTTCGGGATTCTTCGCTGTTGCTGCTGCTTCGGGTGTCAATCGCTGCAGTTCTGCGCTTGGATTGTTGAAGAATTTTGGAGTTTTGGCGATCGGGAGGTACGCGATCGTGGTTCAAGAGGAATTTCCTCAGGTTTTTTTGCTGGCCTTCAGGCAAAGTGATAGGAAAAAGCCGTGACAGAAATCGGTCCGTAAATCGGTGAAATTGCGTTGCATGTGTGCAGCGGCACGACCACTTGAATAAAATCAGAGAATCCCTTTGAGTGTGTCGCGTGTTTGAGTGTTTTAGTGGATCAACCTTTTTTTCGCGGAAGGAAAAGTACCTTTGGTGCGAAACAAAAGATTGCCGTGAAAAAATTCGATTGTGCGATCAAAAAATCGTGCGTGCTTCGTTCGTGATGGTCGAATAAAGTGGAGGAAATAAATAAAAAAAAAATAATAAAAAAAATCCCCCGTCGTTCCTGTTGCCATCTTCGGCCACGGCACTAAAATTTGTCACATTGTCGTTTCGAAGTGGTGTAGTGTGTAAAAAAAGCCGAAGGTTTCGGCGTGTGTGGGACGGGTTGACGACGCGCACGAGTTCGCGCCCCGTCATTGTAGTGGTGGCTCTGCGTGCGCGCGCGACACAAACACAAGCGATCCGCGCGACGCACGTGCGCTGCTCGCGATCCCGCTGAAAGTGTGTGTGATCGGATTTTTTTTGTTTGTTTTGTTTCGCCTCGCTGTGTTATTGTTTTGGACAATGTGTGTGACGACGGTGCGACGAAGCTGAATGGAAGTGTAGGTAATAAAATTGGGTAGTTTATTTCGCGAATAAATTGATGGCACACTCACAAACGAATCGGCGGATCTCTAAATTATTCTGCTTTTTTTTATGTATGGCGCTTGTCACCAAGTTTTTCTTCAAATATTGAATCAAACAAAAAAAAGATAATAAAAGTTGTTCAACATTCAGACACGCACAGATGGGCGCTTGCGCAGTTGTGTTAGTAGACAGTACTTGTAGACATGGTTCAAAAATAAAAACAAACATGAATGGCTAAAGATTGACACTTAGCAGTACACCAACACCGCGGTACTGTGAATCAAAACAAACCGTTCGCGGTGCAGTTACCGGTGTGAGAAGTGGTTTAATAACATTATTACATTTTAATCAGTAACAACATTTCAAAAGGGTTGTAACAACATTCAAATTTTCATATATCAATCATATATTTTGTCAAACCTAAGGGATCAATAAACCTCGTGGACACTTTTGGAAAAATCGCAACTCGCCTCCCCTCGTGGTCAATCGCCCACTACCACCCCTCCTAAATTGTTAACATAATTTTCGTCCTCCATAATTCGCCATCCACCCAACCAAACGTCATGTTACGACACAAAACAGATGTAAACAAAGGTTTCGCCTTTTTGCTTTGGATACATATTCAAAGTATTGCAGGAAAAAATTGTTTAAAATCCTGTTTTTAGCCAGCCAGCAACTAGAGGTTCAATCTTGTTTTTTAGACATTTCTTTTGAAATTTTCTGAACTTTCAGAATAAAATATTTTTAACTTGGGCAACCAAGGGCACATTAGGTGGATTAACCTAGGTAACAGTGCAATTTAGCATCATATCTTAAGGTTTCAAGGTTTCAATCAAAATTTGAAGAAAATACTGCAGTGAATTTTTTCTCGATTTTTTAATGGCCAAATGTGTGATGTCCTTCTGAAAAGTAGTTTTTGTTTAATTCACTAAGGCCGTTGCAAATATTTTTTAAAGTTCATGTCGCCCCCCCCCCCTTCAAAATTGGTTTGAAAATCAGGGGACAATGTTTTTTGCATGCAATTTTTGGGTTGTATGTAAGAACGATGAACTCAAAATGCACGTGATTCTGGGGACCTCAAAGTTCTTGCTTCTCCTCGAGTTGAGCCTGCGCAATCATTTTTGTCATTTTTTTTTTGTTGGTCAGTGTTATCATATTTAGCATATTTGGACTTATTTAAAAATATTTAGAACTTTTATTAAATTACAATGTTCAACACCGCATTAACTTTTATTTCTCAATAAAAATTTGGAAACTTATGATTGCAAAACAATCTTATGGGAATTTGGACAAGCTTTCCGGTAGAAATATTTACGGAACTTAAAAATCAAGTGGTCCCACCCGTGTGGATCAATCGGACCGCGCGCTGGACTCACAATTCAGAGGTTGCCGGTTCGAATCTCGCGGCGGGCGCTCTAAAATTCTTTGTGTAAATATGGGTATTCGGCACCGTCGCTCCGTGCCATACTTTCATACACTTAGGAGCCCAGGGCGGCGAAGTCCTTGTAGATAAAAAGGAAGACACTAGTGGTTGGTACTAGCAATGGAGGCCGACAGCTATAAAGTTAACTTCTTTTTTTTTTAAATCAAGTCTGTCAATTAGAAATTGTTTTTTAACCATTTTTTTAACATTTTTATTTTTAAAACCGCTGTAACTTCACAAGGATTGGACTTAGGACAGTGGTCAATATGGGGACTTCTCGTATTCGGTTTTGAAAATTTTGACGTTTAGAGCACTTTCAAAAAATAAATAGTTTCAGCAAATGATTTTTGTATTTTTTGGTGAGTTGCTCTATCCTGCATTTTTTGTGAGTCTTTTTTAACATCTTGAGCTATTTTCACAAAATTTGAACGAAAAAAAAACGTGGGCTTAAAAAAAAAATTGTTGGCCAAAAATCTCATAAAAGTGCCGTGTTTTTTTCTTTCAGTGTATTTTTTTCGGAAAGCCCGTCAAATTTCCTACAAGTTTGTCTTTGACCGCTTTTTGATACGATGCAAAGGTTTCGAGATACAAAAATATATAAATTACGAATTACAAAAATACGCCCTTCTCAAATGTCATTATTGAGTGAAATTGGCTCCGTATACACAAAAATAACTTAAATAAGCGCAGGATAACATGTCTACAAAGTTTCATTAAAATCGGAAAGGTTCCGGTACAATCGTTTCCCTGTTTGGCATGGAATTGCTCAATATACAGTCAACTGTAAAACTTTCAAGCTAGTCACAATGTTCTACCAAGATTCTAGCAGAGTTCTTGCAGAGCATGATATTCTTAAAGCATTTTAGCAGAAATGTTCCTCCGTTCTAGCAGGATTCTGGTAGAATCCCTGATAGAATATTTCATGACTTTAATCAGAGGTCCGCTAGAAAATTTTAGGCAAATTACAGAAAATAGAATTAGAAAAAAGACTGATTTCTGGGAGATATGCTCTATAGAAAAAGTACAGTTATGGAGATTTTTTTTGGAAATGGTCCAATAAATCAAACTTGCAGTTTTTGCTTTTTAGGTGTTTCTGAAACCGCCTCGAGTCAGGGGTATTACAAAAAACACCCAATATGCAAAAACTGAAATTTTGGATTATTGGACCTTTAAAAAAACGGCAAATCAAAAATACAAAAAAAAACTTTTTTCATGGTCCTTAAAAAATATACGATTATCTATAATAATTTGACATTCTGATGATATGTCAACTATTACTCCGCGCAAACTTATACTGCCATCATAGAGCACGATAAAGATTCATTCAGCACCTCTCAAAGTCTCCCCAACACTCTGGTTGTATTTGTGCTGTGACAGTTGCATGCATGAGTGAGGTCTCCACCGGGCCTCCCGTTCCACCACCCCATACTTTCCCATTCACAAACCAACACAGAAACGGCAAACAAACTAACGATCACCAACACCAACCAGCGTGCAGTGTTGGGGGACTGGGCAAAGTCGAAACGAGGTACTAGATTGGTCTCTCCACCTTTTTTTGTTGGGTGTATTTTTATGCGCGAACGCGCACATGCACTCATGGCTAACTTGTCGCGCAATCTGTCAGATTTTGGTAGACGATCCATCAGCGAAGTCGCGCTGTCACGCAGACACCGCCAATGAATCACTTTGTTTTTATTATTTTCTCCTTGTAGTTGTGTGTGTTGTGGTCGTGAATGCGTTTATGTTTCGGTTTTGTTGCGTTGCGTTCATGCAAATGGAAAATAAATAATTTTAATTGTTTTGGTTTGTCTTTGTGGTGCTGTCCGCACTGGCTGCGAGGCTGAAATCCCATTTCACATCGCAGCATAAGTACAATGAAACCTCTTTTTACGCGGTGGCGTTACGCTTTTTATTTCGTCGATTTCTCTTAAACCATACAATATTTGTGTATGGTTAAAAAAGCGTTTTGTGGATCTGAACAAAACCTACAAACTGCTTCAAAAAGATTGCAAAAAATTTGCGTCGTTCCAGAGAAATCGACGAAATAAAAGGCGTAACGCCACCGCGTAAAAACAGGTTTCACTGTATGTGCGTTTTTTATGCAGCCTCAGCTGTTTCTACTCGTTCTGTGTCGTCGACCAGCATGGGCTGTATTTTGATGATGCCAAGTTGATTTTACAATTTATAAAATATTCTGTTAAAATCAGTACCAAACAAAACATAGAAAGGAAAACTTCAAAACTGAAATTGAAATCGATTCAACTGAAAACAAGTTGAAATGCATTTGTTTTTTTTTGCTGAAGCTATGAAGCTATGAATACAGCACTAGTATGTTGTACAAAGTTTTAGAGCATTTAATTTCCAATAAGTATTTCACTTTTGAGGATACTTCGATGGAAATAGCGAACCGTGCAGACCAACCCGTAAGAAAATTGGAGTTTCCGAAATTTTTTTCGATTTCCTCACCTTCAAGTATCAATCAGGGTGAATGATTTTGCTCATATTTGGCCTAGAGTCCTTAAAAAGCCGGGTCTCGTGGCGCAGGGGTAGCGGCTTCGGCTGCCGATCCCGATGATGCTATGAGACGCGGGTTCGATTCCCGCCTTATCCACTGAGCTTCTATCGGATGGTGAAGTAAAACGTCGGTCCCGGTTTCTCCTGTCTCGTCAGAGGCGCTGGAGCAGAAATCCCACGTTAGAGGAAGGCCATGCCCCGGGGTGCCAATAGTTTCGTTTTTTCCTTAAAAAGCTCTAGAGCGAGGAATTGAAAAAAGTCCCATATTCTGGGCACCCTATTGCACAGTGATTCAGATCGCAAAAATAAGTGGAAAATGGATTTTCCACAAAATTGTGATGTTTTGCAGCTTTAGTGTCTTCAGAAGAGTTGTTGCAAATTTAAAATGGCAACTTTTGTTTTGGCTGAAAATTAGGGTGGTTCATGATAAGGATGATTTTCAAAATCTAACTTTTCAGAAATATTTTTGGGGTCCTGAAACCACCGTTTTGATATCATTGAATATGTTTTTCTAGAGCGTCTAATATTCCCGGATTTTGAATTTCCTTGGAAAAGGGGAAACATATTTGTTATGTCCCAGGAATGCGGGAAATATTTTAAATATTTATAAAATCTATATTTTCACTATATTTGTTATGTTTTCAAGCTTTAAATCATAGAATTAGCTCAGCAATTTTAATTAGTAAAAATCTAGACTCAATCTAAACAAGGATAGAAATTTTTATTATTTTTTTCTAGGTTTTGATTTTGAAATGCACTACAATTCTTAAAAACATTTTTTATATATTTTTTTAGGCTTGTACAAAAATTTTTAAATGTTCTTGTCACCCCCCCCCCCTTCAAAATTGGCCCGAAAAATCAGGGGGCAAAAAAATATTTTTACAATAAACTTCAAAATTTGAATGAAAATTCAAGTGCAACCAGCTGAAATCAAATTAAAATACATTCTTCTGCGTTTAAAATCATTTCTAGCATGTTTGGGTTTATTAAAAAATCTTAAGATTTTTTGAAAATTTTCGATTTGATATTTTTTTTTAAGTACAAACAACACACCAAACCAAGCCTACTCCGGTGGAATCGCTGGCGGCGGTTGGACTCGCAATCCAAAGGTCGTCAGTTCAAACACTGGGGTGGAAGGTTCCTTGGAGTAAAAAGAGGTTTGGGTGCTCTCCCCATTCAAGCCTTCGGACTCCTAGGTTCGAGCAGAAACTTGCAATAGAGACCACAAAAGACCCGGGGGTCGTTAATGTGGATGGTTTGATTTTTTTTGTTTTTTGATCTTTTTTTCGATACAATTTTTGTTTTTGTCAGATCTTAGATTTTTTGAAAACTAATGATTGCAAAACAACTGAACTAGTGTAAAATGCATTTTAAAACACATTTTCATTTAAATGTGAAGACTGTGGCATGTTATTTAATTTTTTTTATTTTTTATTTTTTTGCCCCCCCCCCTCCTTGACCTCGGCCAGGGCCGAGGGACAAAAACTTTTTTAAATATTTGCATCGGCCTTATATGACGTGACAACAAAAGCTTAATTTTTTAAAATATTTTAATAAAAAAAACGCCTGAAGAATTAATAGGTACCCGTATTTTTTTTTAATTCTATGAAAATATATTTCGGTTAATATTTTAACAAAATATTAATTAAATGAAGTTTAAGTCTATGCACCTAAAAAAATGTCTGACGCAAGCTCAAACGTCTGTGAAACACAGAAAAATCTGTGCATCGGCCATCCTTGATAGGTGCTAGTGTTTGATAATAGATGCTGGTGTTCGATGAAAAATAATTCATAATATGATTTTTTTAACTGAATATTCTTAAAAAATACCCAAAATATAAAGAAATCCCGGGATTTGAATATTCCCGTTTTTTTTTTAATAATTTGCAGCCTTAAATGGTGATGAGATAGAAATTTGTTGTCAAAGGGACTTTTATGTAAAATTAGATGCCCGATTTGATGGCGTACTCAGAATTCGAAAAAACGTATTTTTCTTTGAAAAAAAAAACACTAAAAAAGTTTTAAAAATTTTCCCATTTTCCGTTAATCGACTGTAAAAAATGTTGAAACATGTCATTTTATGGGAAATTTAATGTACTTTTCGAATCTACATTGACCCAGAAGGGTCATTTTTTCATTTAGTACAAAATTTTTCATTTTAAAATTTCGTGTTTTTTCTAACTTTGCAGGGTTATTTTTTAGAGTGTAACAATGTTCTACAAAGTTGTAGAGCAGACAATTACAAAAATTTTAATATATAGACATAAGGGGTTTGCTTATAAACATCACGAGTTATTGCGATTTTACGAAAAAAAAAAGTTTAATCTTAATTTTTGTGTGCAAGTTCTGGGTTCGATTCCCATCTGCTGCAACCTTCCATCGGATGAGGAAGTAAAATGTCGGTCCCGGCCTTGGTTGTTAGGCCGTTAAGTCATTCCAGGTGTAGGAGTCGTCTCCATGCCATAAGTACAAACAACAAACCAAACCAAGCCTACTCCGGTGGAATCGCTGGCGGCGGTTGGACTCGCAATCCAAAGGTCGTCAGTTCAAACATTAGGGTGGAAGGTTCCTTGGAGTAAAAAGAGGTTTGGGTGCTCTCCCCATTCAAGCCTTCGGACTCCTAGGTTCGAGCAGAAACTTGCAATAGAGACCACAAAAGACCCGGGGGTCGTTAATGTGGATGGTTTGATTTTTTTTTATTGTTCTAGTTTATATATGACCAATTAAGTTTGAATGAGTTAAAGAGAGGTAGGCAATCTAAACTTTTTATTTTATTTGTAACCTTCAATCATGGTTGCATCAATTTTTGCCATCAATTTTACAAAATTTGTTTGAACATGCTAAACAAATTATTAACGTTCAGCCCTCTAAAATACAAATCAAGCAAAGCTGTAATTAATTGCCTATTTTGCGCTATTTATTGATTCATTTCCAAAAGCGCAAAATTTTCCAAAACTAATGAGTCAAATTAATCTCACTCACTTTTACTTTAACGATAAACAGATATTTCATAAACAATCTACGCAAAACCGTCCGAGATCTCTCGCTTGCTTATTCGTTTGTGAGTGCGGTGTGCCAAAAATCGCTACAGATCAAATTTTGCGAAAATTCACACCGATTTTATCTCGCCCTCCCTTCAAACGCAGAGAGCAAACAAACCCAGCAGAAGCAGCCGAGGTTTCACGCGGTGTTCTCCTTCATCATCATCAAAGTGATTTCCACCAAAAACAAGCAGAGTGGGAAACAGTGAAGAAGAGGAAGATCCACGATAAGTGTCCGTTATTTATAGCCGAAAACCCGGCGTTTGTGTGTTCGTGTGAGTGTGGTGTGGAAAATTATCACAAATCTCAAATCTGAAGGAAAATTCCGTCCGAGGAAGAAAGTGTCCGTGTTTGTGTGATAAATGTCGGAAATCTAAAGCATCTAGTGTAAATATTAGAAGCTGGTGTTTTGTTTGGAATAAGTGAAGGAGGTTTATGAAAAGATAAATTTCTCAAATTGATAAGTTGCGATTCAGGAATTCGCCGCAGGCAACCAGTTTTGGAAGTTGGTCAAAGTCCAGAACGCAATCCACGATTACTAGTCAGGTCGTCACCGTTGAGTCCGCCAAGTCCACCGACCTTCTTCAAAATGTAAGTTGATCCGATGAATACGAAAAATTCCATAACTGGTGTCGTCTTGAGATTTAGATTGTGGTGGCCGCTGGGGAATGGCGAAGTTAATTTGGAGTCGCGTTGTGTCGAAATCGATTCAACCTTCGGTCAATTGACAAATTTGCCAAATTTATTTAGTTGCTGTCGAATGGTTGCCGATGGCCTTAAGTAACGTTGGTTATGTTTAATATTGCGATTTGACGAATCATTATATGAGGGACACACCAAATCAATGTTTTAACTAGCCGTTTGTATTCAGGCCAACGCACCGAACACTGGCCAAGTTTATTGCCCACTTGCTGACGATATTATTTGTTTAGTCTTTGAATTTCACGGTAGTCAGCAGCACGGAGCTATAATCCAAATATTAGTGCTAGTCTTTGGTGGCAGGGATGATCAAGTTTTTCTTCAACCGGACATGATTTTTTTACTAATTAAATAAACCCAAAACACTTCATTTCTTTAATTATTGATTGAAATTTCATCAATCTTTTCAAACCATATCAAACCCGGAACTGATGGCCCTGCCAATGAAGCTTGATTGACACCTTCCATCAATTGCATTTCAGAGAAATTGTAGAAGTGAACCTTAGCATCGCCACCCGGAATTGTTCCGAGTGATACAATCGGCTGGCATTGAACTTGTGGCAATTATATTATGAACTAGAAATGTCTTCGTTTACCAAGAATTCAAAATTGTCGATGTTTTGCTTTGAAAGTGATTCGTATTGCGTTGCTCAAGATATTTAACTGCTCGGTAATCGTGAGTTGTCCTTTTCAACTACAGTGAGATGTTCAATGCTGAAAAATCACCAGTTTGCAACTTTTTACATGAACTAATAATTTGAAAATTTAATCGGCTCCCCTCCCACTAACATTTACACACAAGATCCTCTGTAATTATTAAGTCAAATCTAATTACAAAAGCCGACTCGGTCATAACCAGGTCCCAGTACCGAAAAGGACCTAATAAAAATAATTTTATGAAAAAAAAATTTGAAAATTTAAATCGAAGGAACTAAATGATCCTCACTAGTAAAAGAACATAAAAATATGTTCAATGGCAATCCATTCTTACCTTTAAAGCCTAAATATTTGATTTTCACACTTTTTTAAACTTCAGCGCTCAAATTTTAAAAGAGTAAATCGGTAAAGGGTACGACATTGAAAATTTGACGAATAGTTGCCACGAAAATGACATTTAAAATAAACTTATTTTTTAAAATCATATCCTTTGAGCAATTCTCTACGAAATCGGTCTTTTTTCTTCAATTTTAATGTTTGTATTTTTGAATCCGGCTGAAACTTTTTTGGTGCCTTTGGTATGCCCAAAGATGCCATTTTGCATCATAAGTTTGTCCAAATAATTTTCCATACAAATTTGGCAGCTGCCCATACAAAAATGATATATGAAAATTATAAAATCTGTATCTTTTGAAGGAATTTTTTGATCGATTTGGTGTTTTGGACAAAGTTGTAGGTATGGATACAGACTGCACTGGGAAAAAATGATACACGGTAAAAAAAATGGTGATTTTTTATTTAACTTTTTGTCACTAAAACCTGATTTGCAAAAAACAACTTTCGAGTGGGGAGGAAAAGACGGTTGATTTCACCTTGATTCTATTTCAGCTCCACTTGCAATTTCCGTCTCCTTGGTTCTATAGGGCGTTAGTTATAAGGAAATCATGGAGAAATTTGGACCGGACATTCTAATCGAAAATTTCAAGAATCATCTTGCAAAGTTCTTTGTCATACTGGTCATGTGTAACATAACCACCTGAACCTTTTCATAATTATTTATTTCATTCATTTGACATTTCAAAAAACTTATTTTTTTTGAATTATATCCTTTGTAAGAATGTTTCTAAACAAGCTAACATCTAATTTTCAAAACCCTATAATTTTTAGAATGTTTTAGGAAGTTTTCTGAAATTTTGTTTTTGAGCTTTATTTAGAAAATTACGATTATTTTAACAATTAAATAATTTTAAACATTTTAAACAAATTAAACTTTTTAAGCATTTGAAACATTTGAAACATTTTAAACATTTTAAACATTTTAAACATTTTAAACATTTTGAACATTTTAAACATTTTAAACATTTTAAACATTTTAAACATTTTAAACATTTTAAACATTTTAAACATTTTAAACATTTTAAACATTTTAAACATTTTAAACATTTTAAACATTTTAAACATTTTAAACATTTTAAACATTTTAAACATTTTAAACATTTTAAACATTTTAAACATTTTAAACATTTTAAACATTTTAAACATTTTAAACATTTTAAACATTTTAAACATTTTAAACATTTTAAACATTTTAAACATTTTAAACATTTTAAACATTTTAAACATTTTAAACATTTTAAACATTTTAAACATTTTAAACATTTTAAACATTTTAAACATTTTAAACATTTTAAACATTTTAAACATTTTAACCATCCAGGACCGTGGTGTAGGGGTAAGCGTGGTTGCCTCTCACCCAGTCGACTTGGGTTCAATCCCAGACGGTCCCGGTGGCATTTTTCCAGACGAGATTTGACTGACCACGCCTTCCGTCGGATGGGGAAGTAAATGTTGGCCCCGGTCTAACCTAAAGGGTTAGGTCGATAGCTCAGTCCAGGTGTAGGAGTCGTCTCCCTGGGTCCTGCCTCGGTAGGGTCGCTGGTAGACAGTTGGACTAACAATCCAAAGGTCGTCAGTTCGAATCCCGGGGTGGATGGAAGCTAAGGTGTAAAAAGAGGTTTGCAATTGTCTCAACAATCAAGCCTTCGGACACCTAGTTTCGAGTAGGAATCTCGCAATCGAGAACGCCAAGGCAATGGTGTAGAGCGAATAATTTGATTTTGATTTTGAAACATTTTATCGTTTTAAACATTTTAAACATTTTAAATATTTTAATATTTTAAACATTTTAAACATTTTAAACATTTTAAACATTTTAAACATTTGTAACATTGCATCGAATCTACATTTCACATGAAGAGTGGCGATACACTAAATTTTGGGTGGAAGCGCAAACCAAGGTAGAGTGCAATTCGGGGGAGCGTTATTGCGGGGTTTAGCGTAAAAGGGGGTTTTCTTTTTTAATGTACTCCATTTACATATAAAAGAAACAACTGTATAATGGGTCACTTACAAAACATGGATAAATGGACATTCTCAAACCTGGAATCCAAAACTCTCGGAAGTCATGGCCTGGATATCTACCGCATCAACGGGGGTCTAAATGGGTGTAATAACCATCGTTATAGCTTCATGGTTCACTGAAGTTACCTAAAGCTATACCGATGATTAATTCCCCCATATGGACCTCCGTTGATTAGGTAGATATCTAGGTCATGACTTTCGGGAGTTCTTGGAAACCCAGATTTGTGGATGTCCCCTTATTCGTGTTTTGTTGATGATCCTTTATACCCTTATATCCCTATATTTCTTTTTTTATATAAATAAAGAACATGAAAAAACTCGTTTTACTCAAAAGCCCGCAATAACGCTCCACCGATTTGCGCCAATCAGTGCGTTATTATGGGGAAGCGTTATTTCGGGGTTTGAGCGCAATTCGGGTGGCGCAAAACGGGGGACGCGCAATCGGGGGTAATTGCAATTCGGGGATTTAGTGTATTGAATGTGGTTTTTCTTGAATATCTCAGGATTAAAATTGAGATTTGGGTATCAGTGAAGGCCAAAAGGTTAAGCATTGAGAGTTTCAAAAAATTGTCTTCAATTCAAATCGAATTCAAAAATGGGTAACCTTTGTTGAAAATTTGATCTGCAATTAAATGTCTACGATCTTAAAATTTTGATCAGCGTGATCAAAATTGATGTTTGAACGAAATCAACAAACAATATTCCGTGAATTGTCAATCCGCTTTATTCAAAGAAAAATTATATAGCGCCACGCGCACACCGCACTTCCTTCCCCGTTACTCAACCGTCAACGCAACCATACCAATGAAAAACAAACCAGTTAAAAAAATCTTGTCTTTACGCGTGAACACCGCACACAAAGTCACAAAGTAATTCGATGCTCGCGCGCCAATCGACCGCCCAACCGAGCTTCGGGGAATACTAATTGAATTCCACGCAATGCCGCGACTTCTACGTACTTAACAACACCACCAACAACCAGTAGCGACCCGATAAACCCCCCGTTGATGGCTTAATCTAATGGCTGGTGATCGCGACCACGATCGCGGTACCCGATTTGGCCTCCGGCCCGACGGGTGGCGCTACCTCGGTGGTCTTGGCCGCGGAATACGGAATTGGCCGGCAGGTCTATACTTGGAACAGAACTCGGATTTCGAACTCTGCGCCCGGCACGTGGTCGATAGGCGATTGGTATTCGATGGAAGCCGGTTTGAACATTCCAGAGCTGTTGCGGTACCTCGCGATGATGACGCGACCGGTGGTGTCGCGACAGATCAATCTGCACCTCGTAGATCACGGCTGCAGGTGACTACTACAGGTAGTGCGGCTTGTTAATGGGATTGCAGCAGCTCGAACTGGTTTCAGCGTAGTTGACCGGTTGTAAATTCCACGATGACTAATGGCTGATGTGGGGAGCTCTTTGACAAGATGACACACGCGCGCGTTAATTGACGGAATTAAATTGTAATTAGGTGGAGAACAGATCGCTGGAATCTCGCGTTGATGAGCTACCGCATTCTGGATGTCCGAACGGTGGGCTTCCACGAATGATTGTGTAATACCTACTATCTGGGAGCTATGGTGAAACCTCCAAGAATGCTAGCAGGTCATAGCGAGGTTCAACCGGGCAGCCCCGAATGTGTTTACTGTAGCGACCTTCTTATTTATCACTTTCATCACGTTCAAACCATTTCACTTGGGACGTATAAATATGTAAATTGTTGAACCACTAGCGGTCATTCACAGTTTACAGCGTACGATTGAACCACACACCATGTGGCCACTTTTCGCGTTAGCCTTCTGCTACCTCACCGCCGGCGTCCGGAGTGATCTGGCCCAGTACACCGTGTACAAGGGATTCCCGGCCGCTTGGCAAGAGTGCGGCGAGTACTTCGAAGTTCCCAACTGTACCCTGGAACAGTACCGAGAAGACTCGTATCCCTGCGAGGGTGCCGTCAAGGAGCTCATCCGATGTTCGCTGATCAACCTGAGTGCCTGGAATGACACCACCGGTGTCCGGCAGCACGTGATCCGCAACTACTTCCAACCTGCTGCCGAGGACAGTTGCTACGAGAACCGCACCAAGGAGTGCCTCAAGCAGATCGACAGCAACGACGATGTGTACAACCGGGCGTACGAGTCGTTCCGCTGCTACTACCGACAGTACGGGAACCTGATCTCCAGCGCCCAGTTCAGCCCGTACGAATCCGACGAGCTGGTCCAGCTCACCGCGTACAGCTTCTCCGTCCGCCACATCCCCAAATGTGTCCTTCTCCAGTACGCCAAAGGAGACATCCTGGAAGAGCCCCACTTCCCCGCAGTTCTGCTAACCTGGCTTCTCCGCGGTGGTTACTACAGCCTCCAAAACGGAATCCTCCTCAAAACTTTGTACACCCAGTTCGGCCACCCGGAACTTCTTACCGAACAAACCAAGCAATGCACCGACGCGGTCGTGGCTCAACTCTGCGACGAAAGTCACGCCACCAAGGCGTACCAGATCTTCAAGCGATGCCTTCATCACATCGTGCCAATCCTGGAGTTGATTCAGGCCGTCGCTAAGGAGTTGGTCAAAGAGTGTGATCGACCCTGTGGGCACTGTCAGCAAGATCTGAGGCAGTTTGCCCCGGTGACGGCACCTCCGTTGTACAATGTGTACTTTCGAGAACACTAGGCTGATCGATGAGTGGCCGCTGATGGTGTACGATTTCCACGAAAGACTGAAGTACGATGCGGCGAGGAGGGCGTTCTATTCGGAGGAGGATTATAATGAAGCGGTTTGGAATGGGCCAAAGATCGACATTTTATAAAATAGACATTTTATGATAATAAAAATTTAAAAGCAATCCAACTCCAAGTTTGTAATGTTACCTACATGCTAAATTCTGCTGAATTAAAAAAAAATACCATGATATGAAAAAATAGGGTTTTTTTTTTAAATTTAGATTGTTTTATTTGTCCGTCCTTTCTCAATTGGAGCGGTCTTTTATTACTTAATACAGTTGGGGGGAAGGAGTCCAACAATCCTTTTTTTGCGTTACGTATTAAAAAAAACGGGACACGTGGTGTAGGGGTAAGCGTGATTGCCTCTCACCCAGTCGGCCTGGGTTTGATCCCAGAAGGTCCCGGTGGCATTTTTCGAGCCGAGATTTGTCTGATCACGCCTTCCGTCGGACGGGAAGTAAATGTTGGCCCGGACTAACCTAAAAAGGTTAGGTCGTTAGCTCAGTCCAGGTGCAGGAGTCGTCTCCCTGGATCCTGCCTCGGTGGAGTCGCTGGTAGGCAGTTGGACTCACAATCCAAAGGTCGTCAGTTCGAATCCCGGGTGGATGGAAGCTAAGGTGTAAAAAGAGATTTGCAATTGTCTCAACAATCAAGCCTTCGGACACTTAGTTTCGAGTAGGAATCTCGCAATCGAGAACGCCAAGGCAATGCTGTAGAGCGAATAATTTGATATTTTTTTTTATTTGAATAAAAGAACGCTCCGTAAATCAATAGAAATGGCTTGCATAAAAAAATTGCACATGTAGAGATTTTCTGATCGATTTGGTGTCTTCGGCAAAGTTGTTGGTTATGATTAATATTTAAAAAAAATTGCACACAAAAAAAAACTGACTAATGAGCAATTCTCAACCAAAACCGGAAATGGATTTTGTATTTTTTGATTTGGCTCAAACTTTGTGGGGGGAAGGGGTAATATTTAATGGTTGGCCCTTTTAAAATGTAAGTCTTGATTTTTTTCGAAAACATCGGAAAATTTCCAGAATTTTTTTTATGTATTAACATTGAAAATCGGACCATTATTTGCTGAGATATGGTCATTAGAAAATGGTAGGTTGTTTTGGTGGGATTTAGAAAACTTCAATTTTCGTGTTTCTTTTTATTAAAGCGGCTCTATCTCAGCAACCCGAGGTCCAATCGTCAATGTCTCTTAGACAATTTTATAGCGAATTTTCTGAACTTTTCAAAAAAAAATATATTCAGAAATGGTCACTTATGGTCACTATTTTTAAAAATTGAAAAACTGCAAATATTTCGCTAAAATCAAACTTTATGTGGCTATATCTTGAAAACGGATCCCTTTTTCAGAAAATCTGTAAAGTACTTTTCGATTGCAAATTCAATTTTGAATTAATAAATAATGTCAAACTTGTTTTTGCATAAAACTTCGTTTTTTCCAAAAATCCCTATTTTTCAAAAATTCATAACTCGGCGGCAGATTTTTTGACCATTTTTCTCTATGGCTCAAAAGTTGCGGATTTTTGTCTCGTAAAACATATCAAAAAATCTCGAAAATCAAAAAATGCATATTTTGGTAAATTGAGTTTGAGTAAAAAAAAAGTTGATAGAAAATCTGCAATTTTTTTTCCGTGTACCTATTTTTTTTCTCAAAAGTCCTCAACAATGCCTACAACTTTGCCGAAGACACCAAATTGATCAGAAAATTCACTCAAAAGTTACAGCTGTTTGAATATTTACATACCATTTTTGTATGGACAGCAGCCATAATTGTATGGAGACTTGTATGGATGAACCAATCACACAAAATAGTTTATTTGGTCATAGGGAAGGCCCCCACAAAGTTTAAGTCAAGTAAAAATATACAAAAAATAAAAATGGTCGAAATCGGCCGATTTCGTAGAGAGTTGCTCTAATTGACTGTTCATCACAAAAAGTTTTTTTATGGGAAAAATGGGGAAATTTTGTCAGATTTTTGATAGTTTTAGTTTGCAAAAGTGCTTTTTCATAAAATATTTTTTAATTTGAAATCCGAAATTTTTGAAAAACTTGCCTTAAAAGCCCATGATGTTAAATCGGTGCACTTTATTAAATATAATCATGTCATTTTTTATTGCAAATTAGATTTTTCATCGAAAATTGATTTGTGAAGTATTGTTTGGCAATATTTCCAATCTTTTCTTAAAATCACATTTTTTTCAAAAATATATTACTGAAAAAAATGAAAAAAACTTACTTAATCCACCTATGTGGTTGATGCCTTCCTCACTCACCAAAAATGGGTATATGAGTGGTTTCATCATTTTTTTAGATCCAGAAAAAAAGAACACAATGTATAACTTATGTGATAATAACTCGATACAGGGTTGTCAGTTTTTCAATGCTTTGGACTCATTGGAAAGTCCTTTCAATTACCTAACCAACGATGGGTCGGATAATGGCTCCGGTCATATTTACATACATTTAAGTGAGATCCGGCTTCCAAAATGTAATTGAATACCACTTAAGTGGTCATAACTCCAGACTGGGTTGCCAGATCTTCAATGATTTGGACTCTTTGGAAAGGTCTTTTGATAACCTAACCAACGATGGGTTGGGTGGTGGATCCGGACATAGTTTACATACATTTAAGTGAGATCCGGCTTTCAAAAATGTACATGAATATCACTTAAGTGGTCATAACTCGAGACAGGGTTGCCAGATCTTCAATGTATTAGACTCATTGGAAAGGCCTTTCAATTACCTAACCAACAATGGGTCGGATGATGGATCCGGACATAGTTTACATACATTTAAGTGAGATCCGGCTTAAAAAAAGTACATAAATATCACTTAAGTGGTCATAACTCGAGACAGGGTTACCAGATCTTCAATGTCTTGGACTCATTGGAAAGGCCTTTCAATTACCTAACCAATGATGGGTCGCATGATGGATCCGGACATCGTTTACATGCATATAATTGAGATCCGGGTATTTGTGAAAACACATTTTTATACATAACTTTTGAACTACTTATCGAAACTTCAAACAATTCAATAGCGATGTATGGGACCCTAAACCAAGTCGAATGCAACTGGTTCGGTCAAAATCGGTTCAGCCAGTGCTGGGAAAACTCAGTGAGAATTTTGGTCACATACATACATACACACACACATACACACACACATACACACACACAGACATTTGTTCATTTTTCGATTCTGAGTCGATTTGTATACATGAAGGTGGGTCTAGGAGCTTTTAATAGAAAGTTCATTTTTAGAGCAGGATTATAGCCTTACCTCAATGAGGAAGGCAAAAATCGAAAATTTAAAAACATATTTTGAGATTTTAACATTGAATTTAGTTATAAAAAGTTTAATAAAAATTCCAAATGGGTAATTATTTTATTCTGAAAACTCCTAAGCATAACCATTAATGTTTCCGAAGTCATCAAATTGAACATGATATGGAACTTTGTGTTAAATATTTATTATCGCGGACTTTCTTTAATATAAAACAATGTACACTTGTTCCGTTGTACTTCAACTCTGCTCGTCCAAGGACGAGCTCACCTTTATTAAGTATTTCCATGTCGGTAGATCAACTACCTCCCTAGTATTATAATTGACTACCTATCGACTTAACTTCATTTAACCTCCTAGATTTAGTCATTGCGTTTACCTGTTGACGTATATAAGTTTTATTGTCTTATATCGCCAAACAGAGATGGTAAATATGGGAAAAAGGGCGTGTTGTGGTTCAGGCCACAACATCACTATCCCCCTCGGAAAAGGTTTTTTATTATCTAAGAGATATTTTTTTATCTTATCATTTAATGTTGTCAATAGTGCTACAATACTTTGAAACCTATTTATGTGACATTTATAGATGTGTTGTCTGAATTTGTAGAGGTTTTGTTTTATGTAGATTGTTGTCATTTGTTTCATAAGTTTTCATGATGTTTTTGTTTTTTTCTGAAATACGGTATTGTTTTGTTTGGTACATATTGTTTACAAAATTTACTTAAACTAATGTTAGTTGATGGAACCGATTACCCGCGGTTTACTCGGGATTAGTAGGATACAATGAAAGTAGTAAATCAATTTTTATGTTTACTGATTTTGAATGGATTCGTTTCATATTTTTGTTTACTTTGCTATTATTAATTTTACTTTTAATTTAATATGTTTTTTTTCTAGACAGCAAAAATAATGTTTTACAATTGAAAGACGCGAAAATTATGCTAGTTACATTGATTACATTTCCTAAAATTTGAAAGATTTCAATAAAATATATTTGAAATGTGAAATGTGCAGGATGACTGTAGGCGTTGAAAATGTGTGAATACACTTTGTGATGATGGTGCTGAAGATGTCTTGATGTTGTTGTTTTGGAACCGTTTCGATTATTAACGATTTCGTTTTCGTGAATCTTTTGATGACGACCACGATCTCGACGACGATTAGATGAAGATGAAGATGAAGATGGCAAACAAATAGAATTGTTTGGTTCTGAAGATTTGAACGTGGGGGTCTCCTTCCCCCTACAAAAATAAGTTTTGTCTTATGCAGATTTTACTTATTTACTTTGTATTTATTATACTTAACTACAAATGTATTTTATAAAATTTCAAAACTATGTTTAATGATAATCAAGATGTTTGTTTGTGTGTTTATATGTGTGTTTTTAGTGTATTTTAGTGTTTAGTGTATTTTATAATTATGTTGTATGTTGAAATGTGTTAATAATGCATGTATTTGTGTTACTTTTTATTTTTGAACTGTTTTTTTTTAATTCAATTGGTACAACTATAATATTTATATTTTCATGAATAATAACTGATTTTTCTCTTTTTATACATATTTGGTAACGTTTTTTTTTTTAAGGGATCTATATATTCATAAGTATCTACGAAATTGTTTGTTGTTCCTTTTTTTAATACTTTCATTCAAGTCATGTTTATTGAGTATAAAGTCACAATTTATAATCTCCTTATTTTGTTATGAACTAACTTACTGTTAAATAAGTAAAATGAGAGAAATTGTTGTATTAAAATACTTCAAACAAACTAGTTATTATACTAAATGAAATGAACATTTCTGTTAAGATGTTTGCTTCATGACAGCTGATTTTAAATTTTTAAAAGAAAAACTTTATTTTCTTTTAATCGATCAATTAGTAAACCTATTTGAACAGATTTCAATGTATATTGTTAGTTTGAATACTTTTTCACTTTCATTATTATAATATAATTTTAAGATTATTTCTTGTGTCTGATTTGAAAGTGGAAAATATGAATCAATTTTGTGTGAATATTTGATTAACACCTTACATTATTTTGCAGTGTTTTTATTGGAAATTTATTCAAAATATAATGGTTGTTTTTCTAAGTTTTAAAATCAATATATGAAAGTGATTTTTACAAACCAAATTAAATCAATCAAACTTAAATTATATCTACAATATAGATTGATTTAATTTGAAGTGTTAAAAGGTTGATTTCGATATCTTTGATATCTCGCCTGTTTTTTTCGACATAGTATGATTTTAAATTAGGCAACTATTTTGCTATTTTGAATTATTTGTAATATTTGTATAATATTTATAATGAATTGATTCGCTTTTTGCATTTCATTTTTCTTTGTTCAATCTGTTATATGTTCTGAACCATTTATTTTTATTTTTTACGAATAATTTGTTTTGAAAATGATTTTGTATTTAGCAAAAATATTTGCTTTGGTTCATTTTTGTGTACGCTGAATGCTTTTCTTAGATTTTTGTTAGTTAGAATTTTTGTTATAATTTTGCTGAACTTATATTTAAATCAGATGTATTCTCCGGAAAAATATACATGATTTTAAATATTTTGTTCTTACGATCAAGGTAGAGTAAATCTTTAACATTCATTGATAATTGATATTGGCCAAATATCAACATAATTGATGGTTAAGATATGTCTATCATGATTGTGTGTGTGTGTGTGTGTGTGTGTGTGTGTGTGTGTGTGTGTGTTTTTTGTTTATCAGTGAGTTACTGATTACTTAGATCATCTAAGTATTCTATAAATTGTTGGTAGAAGTAATCATTTTTATTTAAAAAAATATTTTTCTCGTTTTCAATGAAATAATTTTTAAATTTGTTTTGTTGGTAATCTAGTTTTTGACATTGTTTTTTATCTTCATTTTTATAATTTTAATTTGCTCATTTTGTTTTTCGTTAAGCTCGAAATTTTTTGAATTATTTTTGATTTCCCTATAATTTTCATAATTTGCTGTTTTTTTATTTTTATGTAGAATTGGATTTTCAGTATTGTCACAAAGGTTTTCGCTGACATTTGGATTGTTAAAATTCTCAGCTTGAATATACGAGATTTCATCATTTGAATTGTTTTTCGCAAAATAATTTTTATTTTTTGGCATACTGTTTTGCCAGTAATGATTATATTTTGTATTATAGTTGTGGCATTTATTTGTGTTATTATAATCATTGTTGCAAGAGTTGTTATTTTGAAAATTGCCATTTGTCATATTATTATTATTGTTGTTATCGTAATTGTTTATAAAATAAGGTCTATTGTTTTTAAAAAATGGAACGAAAGTTTTACCCTTATAATCAGGGTTAATTTTTGTATCTTTATAATGAATGTTTTCCCTTTTAGGAGCAAAATATTTCCAATTATTTTTACCATGAAAGTAATTCATGTTATTTTGTTGTCGGATTCTATAAATATTTTCTTGTTTTGCATCATTATTGTTATTGTGCAATGGATTAAAATTGTTACCCTTATACCTGGGATTGAAGTTTTGGGGACCTTTTTTCCCAGAATTCAAACATGGTTGAAAATGGTTTTTGAATTTAAAATATTGGACTCCGTTGTTTTGAGCTGTAGATTGTTCTAAATTTCCTGCTCTGTCAATTAATGGTAGAAATTTACCATACATTTTTTGTCACCTAAATTTAATTTTTCCAAAGTAATTTTGATTTCGTCTAAAGTAGACGCTTGGCCTAAAATAATAATTGTGTCGATGGACAACAAATCTTTTATTTTCCATACAGCTTTACCCATGGCATGCTGATGGAATAATTCAAATTCGGAGCCACAATTGTTTTTTATTTTTGTCAAAATATAATTAAGTCTAGCAATGAAATCAGTTAAGGTTTCATTTTGCTTGATAGATGATGCATTCATTTCGTCTAATAATTCCAACATCAATTTTAAACTTGGTTTAAATCTATCTTGCAAAAAAGATTTAAGTTGGTCCCAAGTATCAATTTTTTTGTTTTTGAATTCGTATTGTACATTTTCCGAAAGTTTACAGTATTTAATCACTGTAAGAAAATGTTTCTCATTTATATTTTTTGTTTTATAGATTTCGTGAAAAAGATCCACAATTTCTATAAAGGATTTTAATTTTTGCACCGAACCGTCAAATAGTTCGATGTGTTCAAATTTCAACCAATTTTCCATGTTTGTTAAAGTATTTTTTATTATATGTTACCAATCGTGTCCGTGTTTACTGCAGGGTTCCTGGCCGATGATCCTTTTTTTTAATCACTTTACTTCAGCTACATTTTTGACTTCTGACACCAAATGTTAAATATTTATTATCGCGGACTTTCTTTAATATAAAACAATGTACACTTGTTCCGTTGTACTTCAACTCTGCTCGTCCAAGGACGAGCTCACCTTTATTAAGTATTTCCATGTCGGTAGATCAACTACCTCCCTAGTATTATAATTGACTACCTATCGACTTAACTTCATTTAACCTCCTAGATTTAGTCATTGCGTTTACCTGTTGACGTATATAAGTTTTATTGTCTTATATCGCCAAACAGAGATGGTAAATATGGGAAAAAGGGCGTGTTGTGGTTCAGGCCACAACATTTGCGTAGAAAAACTAATGATGCATTTATTACTTCTTTTGACATAAAAATGCACCTGAGAAGATTTTTTTGAACGGAATTTTTCGTGGTTTTCAACATCATAAACGTCCGCTTAGGATTAAAGTCACAGATATCAAATTCAAGAAAGACATACATTATTTTGATTGTTTGTTTTTAATTTTATTAAATCAGTTCACTCTTGCAATATATTACAA
Organism: Culex pipiens pallens; assembly: GCF_016801865.2. Lineage (NCBI taxonomy): Eukaryota > Metazoa > Arthropoda > Insecta > Diptera > Culicidae > Culex > Culex pipiens. The sequence goes on from NC_068938.1 coordinate 107,699,781, forward strand.
CTTCCGTTGAGAGTACATTTCCATGCCCCTAGCTCAACGCACAAACCGATTGTACACGGGCGAAACCGCCGGGTAGCTGCACTCCTTGCAGCATCCACAGCTTTTCTCCTCGCCAACCAGTGCCTTTGCGGCATCCTTCACCAGCCGCAGGATCGGCGTAATGTCCTTCAGACAGAGCTTGAAGATCGTGAACGCTTTGACGGCCTCTTTTTCGTCGCAAACGGTTCGCTCGGCGGCCCTAATGCACTGCTCCGTCTGCGGCGTGTCCAACTCGGGGTGACCGAACTGGGAGGACAGGTTGGCCAGCTGGATGCCGCCCTGTTTGGCGTCGTAGAAGCCACCTCGAATGAGCCACAGAAGCAGGAGTTCCGGGAAGTGGGGTTCGTCCAGGATGTCACCCTTGCTGTACTGGATGAGTACACAGCGTGGGAGGTTCTGGATGATCAGGCTGAGCTGGGTCAGCTGGGCAAGCTCGAGCGAGTCCTTCGGGACGGATTGGTCGTCGTCGATGAGGTTTCCGTACTGCCGGTAGTAGCACTGGAAGATTTCGTACGCACGGCCGTGGAAGTCGTCGTCAGCGAGTGGGGCCAGGGCATTCTTGATGCATTCCCGGGTGCGGTTGAGGTAGCAGGTGTCCTCCGGGGTTGGCTTGAACGAGTTACGGATCACGTGTTCCCGCAGGCCATCCTTGTCGTCCCAGGCACCGAGGCCGGACAGGGTGCAGTGGATCAACCGCTTGACCGGTTCGTCACATGGGTACGAGTCTGCGATGTATCGCTGCAGGGTGCAATCCGGGATCTCATTGTACTGGGCGCATTCCCGCAGAGTTGACGGGAAGCTCTTGTAGAAGATGTAGTGGACAATGTTGCCCTGAACGAGGCATAAGCTGCCCAGGGCTGCGATGATGGTCACCAAAGTTTGCATGCTGCTACCTCGTGGAGTCACGTCAGCTCAACTACACTGGTTTCGTCAGAGGATGGATTTATTTATAGAACATCGTTTCGACAGCCAAAGCAGCATTTTTCCGGCTAATGACACGCGCCATATTGTTTGAAAAATTCTGCTTAAATGTACCTTCCACGCAATTAGAATGAAGCTGCTTCCTTCTGCCGGCTTCCAGAACGTGCCTAGCTCAGAAACTTCTCGCCCCGAAATGTGTTTACGAAGCCAACCATCAACGCATCGTGACATTTTTTCAATTAGCGCGCCACGCAATTGACACAACTATTATCTAATATTTAGTTTTTCGATTAACAAAACAACTTGCTCAGATGGTAACAATTTAAAAAACATAAGAATGCGGTAATTGCGTACAAAATTGGAGTAATTTGCCACAAATGTCTCCCAATATTCAACACAATTTAAAATATTCGACAAAATTGTTAGCATCTTCAAAAGATGTTGCTGATTCATTTTTGAAAAAAAGAAGTCACACTTTGTTGATTTGTCTGATTTTATTCTAAAATAAATTCAGTTGTTGTCAGGACCATCTGGTACGGCCGGACACCAAAAATAAGGTATAACCAAAAATAAGATGTTTTCATTGACGTGCTAATGCGATATCACGAGCTTCAATGGCGTCATTTGGCATCCACTTGGCAAACATCGGTATTCAATAAATACTCAATAATAGTATTGAAAAATCGTGATCTTCCTTTTCCAGAAGTTTATATAAACTCAGTTTTTCTTCAAACATATTTTAAATATTTTTCTTATTTTCTAATAAATAAGCTTTTGACCGCTAAAAGTTAATGTTAAGATGATTTAATTCAAATATTCTAGTACATCTTTAATGTTAAAAAAAGTGTAATGCTACATCTTTGTATGCGTTATTCCACTTTTTCAACCTGAATATAAATGCATTCTGTACTCGATTATCCGAACATTCGATTATCCGAACATTCGATTAAACGAAGGTTTCTGTAGAGACTTCGAATGGTCGAGTCCTGAATAAAAAACTAACTTAATCCACATATATGGTGGATGCTTTCCTCACTCTTTTCCAACAATGGGTCATAAGATAGGTGGGGACGGGTTCGGACACAAATTTTATCAATTTAATTTTTAAGATCCGGAATAACAAAGTACATAAATATCACTTAAGTGGTCATAATTCGAGACAGGGTTGCCAGATTTTCAATGTTTTGAACTAGTTGGAAAGGTATTTCGATTACCTAACCAACGATGGGTCAGATGATAGATCCGGACATAGTTTTCATGCATAAAAATGAGATCCGGTTGAGAAGTGGTCAAAACTCGAAAAATGGTTACCAGATCGTCAATATTTTGATCTCATTGGAAAGTTCTTTCAATTACCTAACCAACATCGTTTAAATACATTTAACTCTTTCGAGCCTGAATTTTCAAAAAAAAATATTTTTTAATCTAATAATGGGAAAATTATTCTTAAGACCATACGAAAATTATAGGCTAGTTTTGAAAATTTTCATTTTTGGGTCATATGTGACCCATCAGGCTTGAAAGGGTTAAGTGAGATCCGGCAAAAAAAAAATACATGAATGACACTTAAGTGATCATTACTCGAGGCAGGGTTGCCAGATCTGCAATGTTTTAAACTCATTGGAAAGGTCTTTGGATTACCTAACCAACGATGGGTCTGATAATGAAACAAGGCATTGTTTACATACATTTAAGAAAAATCCGGCTTCGAAAAAGTACATAAATGTCACATAAGTGGTTATAACTCGAGACAGGGTTGGCAGATCTTTAATGTTTTGGACTTGTTTGAAAGGTCTTTCGATTACCTGTCAAACGATGTATAACATGATATTTGGTGCGATTTTCTGCCATTTATTCAACTTCCGAAAATATGAAAAAACACATTTTAATACATAACTTTTGAACTACTTATCGAAACATCAAACAATTCAATAGCACCGTATAGGTCTCTAAACCAAGTCGAATGCGACTGGTTTGGGCAAAATCGGTTCAGCCAGTGCTGAGGAACTGTGACATTATTGGTCACATATATACACACACATAATATACACATACACACACATACATTTGTTCAGATTTCGATTCTGAGTCGATATGTATACATGAAGGTGGGTTTTCAAGCTTTAAATAAAAAGTTCATTTTTAGTGCAGGATTATAGCCTTACATCAATGAGTAAGGCATAAAACTTTTTTTTTTAATTTTTGGTGTTAAATTTAAGTTAAGCGACCCCAATTAAGTTGAATTGGATCTGTTGATGGCCTGATACACAACATAATAAAATTTAAAGTCTCGAACAGCCGCCATTACGAGTTGCGTAAAACAATTACAAAAATTGTGTTACAAACATTCACTTGCGTAACATTCTCAAGCCCTAAGCAACTACCAGGGGTCTTCTAGAGAATTGTTTAAACCCGTTGACAAACATTTTCGCGAATACCATCAATGAAAGGTTACACTTGCTAGCGCGCAAAAGTTTACGCAGCGTCATGACGTAACAACATCTCCAACAATTATTGTTTTGACGCCGTAACGCGTCCAAAATCACGTCCCACCCGAGGAGTGGCGAGCCTTTAAAACGAGCTTGCAGCATGCTGAGTTTGTTCACACTCATCGACACCCAGAACGTCCACACACCATGCGTTCGTTCACTGCAGCTGCCCTTCTGGCCACCGTTGGGCTCTTCGCCGGATCTTCGGCACTGGAGCACTACATCTGCACCAAGAGTTTGCCGAACGCGCTGATCGAGTGCGCCGAGTACTTTGAGATTTCCGAGTGCCGGCTGTCGCAGTACGTCGAAGATTCGTACCCGAACTGCCCAGACGTCAAGCGGTTGATCCGGTGCGCCCTGCTGAACGTTGGGGCATGGGAGGATGCCAGTGGAGTCCGGGAGAACGTGATCAGTAACTTCTTCGAACCGGCTGCGGAAGACACGTGCTACGTGAACCGCACCAGGGATTGCATCGCCGAAGCTCTGAAACATCTGGACAGTAAGGACTACCTTGGCCGTGCTTACGAATCGTTCCTGTGCTATTACCGGCAGTACGGAAACGTGATCGAGTCCGAGCAGTTCTTCCCGAACGAACCGCTGGAGGCGAAGCAGCTGCTGCTGTCGGCCATCAACTTTGCCCACATCCCCCGGTGCGAGCTGGTCCAGTACAGTCGGGGACACATCGTGGACGAGCCGCACTTCCCGGCGCTGTGGTTCGTTTGGGCACTTCGAGGTGGATACTACACGATCGCCGAGGGAACCGACTTGCAGGCGTTGTACAACCAGTTTGGCTGCTCGGAACTGCTGAGTCAGTGCACGAAGTCCTGCGTTGAAGGGGTTCAGCAAGAGTTGGCCCACGCGGACGATAAGACCAAGTCGTACCAGACGTTCCGCCGTTGCCTCAAGGATTTGGTTCCGTTGGATTCGATTCAGAAGATTGCGCTGGAATTGGTTGGAGGAAGTCATCCTGCTCCTCCGCCCTGTGGATGTGGTCCAGTGTGCCGAGGTGCGTGTGGAGCAACCCATACAAGTTACTACAACAACAACTAATCGGGAAATGAGTATGGGGTACTGAGGAAGTGGAAATAAACTCAACATTTTATTAAACTCGTTGCTTTTTATTTTGTGTATTGACAAACAAATTAACATTATTCAGTATAAAGTTGCTTGTGTAACAATGAAAGAATCTCAACCAAAAGAGTGTAGCTAAGCACTCACTAAAATAGAATTTCAAAAGAGATCGATTCTCACTTCAATCATGTGAGAAATATCGGTTAATAAACACTCAATGAATGTGTTTCACATTTTTTAAAAGGAATTTTGAACTCAATTATTTTGTTGACAATGATTTTTTGAAGATATTATTGTCAAATTAATATTTTTTCCAACACTACGTTTTTGATAAATTTTGGCAAATCTTATAAATGATCATAATTTTGTGGGATTAATGTTTGTTAAAAATCAAATTTTAAATGACTCAAATTATGACCATTTGGAACATTTGCCAAATTTACCAAAAGAGTTGTTTAAAAAAAATATTTTGAAAGGTACAACATTTTGCACGGCGTGTTTTCTGACAACCTTAAGGTGAAAAAAGGATCATCGCTACTTTTAAATGTGTCTTATAGGAAATTTTCTCAGCTTTCCAATGCTTCTAAGAGCGAAATGTTTCATCGAGAAATTTCTGAGATATCTATATTTCAAGTTTTTTATTTTAAAATCCTTCATGATTTATTGGAAACATTTAAATAACAGTTTAGGAAACTTGTCAAATGATGTGTTTCATGTGTCATTTACTCATCAAAATGTGCAAAATAAGACAAGAAAGAACTTTGTAGAAGGTTTTAATCCGCTAAACATTTTCAAAATGAAGTTTTAACCGAATTTTTGAAGATATGGGATTTATTCAAAAATTGAAATCATAAAACCGTTTTAAAATATGATTTTTACAAGAACAAATAGTTTATTACATAATTTGTGTGTGCGAATAACACCTGTCTGCTTTGATTTAGCTTGGAATTAGCTGATACAACCGAATTTTTTGCAGGTATGGGATTGATAGGGTATCACTAGATTTTTATGAATAAACAAGCCTTACCCGACAAACTTCGTTCTGCATTTTTTTCGTTTGTTGACGTTTTTTGCTTTTTTGCTGATTTAGCCTCCTGTGATCAAAATTTTATTTTACGTAACTTTTTCCTCACAAATTGTCGATGCTCCGGAATCGGTTCCAAAGTGGCCAAAGTGTCAATTTGTTAGCGTATAAACCTTCCTTGTGCTTAAACGAACCCAATGCAAAAAAAGCACCTCGATTCGACGCTCCGTATTGAACTAATTCGCGTTCGAACAAAACCGTCGAAATTTTGTATGTATATAGATATCATATTTCCTTAACCAAACATCAACCAGTGGCATGGACACAAAACATATTTAATACTCGAAATTGAACTGCAAACTACTGTTGCAAGCTTTAGTAGAAATACTTGTAATGCGTATGAAATGATTGTTTTAGATTTTTGTATGAAATGGTCAAGGAATTAGCAATATTATAGAAGTCATATAAATCTCGTCTTTTTATTTTTTTACATATACCTTGATTTTTCTTCAAATAGTTTGGAATGGAAGTTTCTGTTTGAATTTTTTGTTAAAATAATATTTAATTTTTGCTTGAACAAAAAAAAAAAGTTTGCGACGGTGGTTACAGCATTCTGAGTTAAAACATTCGAGTTTTATTGCTACTTTTAAGTGCATTTTCAACAGTAAACATTGAAAAACATCTTTATTTTATACTCATGAAAATATGACTTTTGAAGCTTGCAACAATAATATGTAACACATTTTCGATTTTTAATCATGTTTCTATTTATGTTCCTGATTAATGTTTGCTTAAGGAAATATCAAATTTATTCATTAAAATCCAATAATACCACTTACAATCTCAAACTTACCAAAATTTCGGTTGTTCGAGTTAAATCAGAGCAAACACGTGATATTTGTACACAAGAAATAAATAATAATTTTAAAAATATATTTTAACTCGGTTTTATGAATTTAATTTCTGAATAAATCCCATTTATTCCAAAACTCAGTTAAAACATAATTTTCAAAATGTTTAACGGTTTGCAACCTTCTACAAAGTTGTTTCTTGTCGTATTTTGCATATTTTGAATACACATCATTTGATATGTTTTCTGTACTGTTAGTATAAAGTTTCCAATAAATAATAAAGGAATTTAAAACAAAAAACATAAAAATAGATCTTATAATTGATGAGAGTTCGACTGTTGTTATTATTTTGAGTTTGATCGGCTACTCAGTCTGGGCAAAGTGAAACGCTGTTTATGCTGTGTCCGACGTTTCGGCGCTGATTAGCGCCTTCTTCAGGGGGAAATAGCTTGACGCAGCTAACAAGAAACGTCAAGCTATTTCCCCCTGAAGAAGGCGCTAATCAGCGCTGAAACGTCGGACACAGCATAAACAGCGTTTCACTTTGCCCAGACTGAGTAGCCGATCAAACTAAAAATAAAAAAATAGCTATCTCAGAAATTTCTCGATGAAACAATTCGCTCTTAGAAGCATTGGAAAGCTGAGAAAATTTCCTATAAGACGCATTTGAAAGCAGCGATGACATTTTTTTCCTGAAAAGTTTTTTCAAGAAAACACGCCGTGTTTTGATGTAATTTTGCCTTAATAAACAGCGATTCCACGTCGAACCAGAATACAAGTTTGAATGCAAGTTGAATTTCACAACTATACAAGAGTGCATAACTAGCAGGCGCTTGTGAAATTGTATCTACATCACCACGCTAAAATATCCTGGATGACTTATTAAACATGAGAACACACGAAGAATTTGAACAACAATGCGTTCGTTACCACTCGCCTTGGACTATTCTCCTTCCCAAAACCGTCCAACTCCAAGCGAAACTTACTTTAGGATACCGTGGAGATTTTCCCTTATCTTCTTAAAAAAAGGGGAACATTAACATTTCCTGTCTTTCAAATCCCCCAAACCCTTGTACCTGATGTGCGGTGGAGATGGGAGCGGCCGGCAATGGATGGTTTACATGATGTTGAGAATCTGGTACGGGGTCGTGCATAAACCACGTGGCCTTTTTTTGGAGAATTTTTGACCCCCCCCTCCCCCCTCATGGTTTTTCGTGGTTTCACGCCAACCCCCCCCCCCCCCTATATGGCCACGTGGCTTTTTCCTCCCAGGTGAAAAATCTTTAAAAAAAAAACAAAATAAGTATAGATTTCAAAAATGTTTATCCACAAATGATGTACTGTCAGTGGTGGTGACTTTTTGTCAAAAACCGATATTACTGTTGTTATTTTAACACAATAAAAACATTTCAAATTATTTCGAAATAAATTATAATGGGAATGCTCCTGAATTTACCAACATTTTCCCAGAATATGGCTAGTATAATCCTACGTTCATAAATGCCAATCGTTTTAAAATTAACTCAAACTCACCCTTTAGAGGGGGTGACATTGGGTCAAATAGAAAACATTTTAATTTGTGTAGGTGCTGTAACACCATTAAAACCAATTTAATCATATATATAAAAAAACAGAAATTCACTTAAAAGTGTGAAAAAAGTATGGTATCACAAAATTTAAGGTAAATAATAACAGTATAACAATTTATTGAAATGGTACAGAAAGTAAAAAATACTCTCAACAAAACAAGCAACTTAGTAAAACATATGTAGGGTAGAGTAGTCATCAATGAGACACGGGGAACAATGATAAAATGGCTCTCATAAGTCGTAGTTTCAACCAATCAGGCTCATAATTTGAGGAAAGGTGTGTCTACTGGATACACTTCTGCCATAATAGTGGCGTTGGTTGTGGACGCTCCCTTGCAAAGTTATTCATAAATGTTTGATTTTGGGGTGTAAAAGTAAATTATGACTGAAAATTACATTTTCGCTCATAGGCTGCCAATAACACAAAAACTTATATTTCTCCAAATTTCTTTCGTCATTTCATAGGGCATGAGTTGGGCTACAATAGCCTTTCATTAGATTTGACCAAAATTAAGAATATACCCAGAATCCAGGGCTGTCTCATTGTTCCCCACTCTTTTCAGCCCATGGGTAACAATGAGACACTTTGATTTTTCTTCATTAAACTTTTCAAAATCTAGGGAAATCTTTCAAAATATGAATTGGAAGTGATTTTTGGCATATTTATTGAGGTTTGACTTCATTTAGCCAAAAATATAAAGTTATTTGGTATAAATAAATGGATTTTACTAAATTTATTTACTTTTTAGTATAACTTTTGTTAATTAAAGTTTCAAGTTGGCAAAATTGCTTTAAAATGTTCAAGGTAAGTCACCTGCAATGGAACAATACAAAAACATGATGTTTTACTAGAAAAGTATTGATTTTCGTAGAGTGTCTCATTGTTCCTGCCAAGTGCGTCTACAATGAGACAGTTGGATAGCTCTGGCTGTAGAGGTCGGATCGATCTCATATTTTGATCAATGTTAGAACACATTAAAAGAAAGAAAATGCAAAGCTCATTAAAACATGCTGATGAAAAAAAATACAAAAATCGTTGAAAGTTGAAAACCAAAAGTGTCTCATTGATGACTACCCTACCCTATTCAAAATTATGGAATTGCAGTGCAATTAATTGCATCCAGAATAAATATGCTTTAAGAATTAAAGCTATTTTTATATATAAACAGCATTCATGATTTAATTTAAATGCGCTTTTAAATATTTTCCTAAAATCGAAATTAATTAAATAGAAAAGTTTTGTTTCAGCAAAAAAATATTTTCATTTTTTTTTTAAGGAAAATATCTAGTTATGAAAGCTCCTGGTTAATATTTATTTTATTCCAAACATTCATAAAAATCCAAACTAAAGCAACTTTTCTTTTTAATTAAGCATGATTGATCCCAATGATTCAGTGTGTCCAAAAAAGTCGAGCTGTTTATTTTTTTTCTCCATACAAGAATCAGAGACAGGGACAAACATTCAATATTACGACCTTTTGAAATGTTAGTCTTAATTTTTTTTGTTGAAAATATTGATTTCGAAAAGATCGGAAAATTTCACGAAAGTTTTATTTATAAACATTGAAAATCGCACCATTAGTTGCTGAGATATCGACATAAGAAAATTATTAGTTGTTTGGGTAGTTAACATCCATTTTTCTGTTTTAAAATCTTTGCATGGCAATATCTCAGCAACAAAGCAACAAAGAATTTTCTCAGCATTTCAAAAATATATTTTTTTCCAAAATTGGGCAAACATGGGCACTAAATTTTTTAAATTAATAACTGCAACTATTTTAAAAAAAAGTTACCTAAAAATAGCTATATCTATGAAAATTTCACTAATGTACTTTTAAATTGCAAATTCGATTTTACATCGAAAAATAAAATTGAAATTAAGTTGCGGTCAATATTTCGATTATTTTTAATCACTATTGATTCAAAAATTCATAACTCAAACAACGATTTTTTGCCCGTTCTGGAAATTTCTGAAAAGCTGGCAAAATTACAAAAAATAGTGTTTTTTTGACTACGTGTTTTGATAAATTTAAAAAAGATTGAGCTAAAATTTGGAATTAATTTTACATTTTTTTTCAGTTGTTTAAATAGGCAATTATCTACGATTTAAGATTTTTGATCCAACTTTTGGTTGCTGAGATATTACCTCAAAATAAATACAAAAAAAATTAAATAAGTTAATTTTTCAATCTTTTCAATATCTTTGAAATTATTAACACTGGGACGCCCAACGCATGTCCAATAAACACGGATGCCAAAGCCTCCCTAAAACGTTGGAACGGTAACTAAAACTCACAGGTTTTCGGGCTTGTCTCCGCGGATTTTCGGGCGATTTTTTTTACTAGAGCAAACAAAAGTTGGAACGACGTTTTTGATCGCATAAATTACAGATTTGATCAAAACGAGTTCTGCAAAGTTTAAGGATCATCTAGACATCCTTATAATTCACTCAAAAAAAAATGTCCCGGTTGTTTGAGTTATGCCCGAGAACCAGCGAGTTGAAAATACCGTTCCATCTTTTTTAAGGAGTTTTATCTCTGTTGATCTTTAACGGCATTGTATTGAAATTTATTTCACAAATTGATATCGGCATTTGAAATTTAAGTGACTCTTTAAAACTTAAATTATTTTAATGTGTCTATATATTTGAGTGGTATATCTCAAATATGAAGTTGAGGGTATAGTATATTTTCTCAGCTTAAAGAAAAACTAATATTTTCAGGAAAGGGCACCTTTGGCCCCTATTTTTTAAATCTTTAAATTAATTGAGAAACAAAAACAATGTTTGATTAAAGCTCGTTTTTTTTTTCTCTAAAAATCTAAAATGTTTGCCCATGTTTCTCATTGAGATGGTCCCTATTAACATAAAAAAAAAATAAAAAAATACCTACAACTTTGACGATGGATAGTAAACGTGTATTTTATGAAATGTTATGTAATATAACAATCCGAATTGTGTAACCCATGAAATAAGGAATATATTTTAGACCAAATATTCATAAAAATTTTTGGTGAATCTTAAAGTATGTATCATTCGTTTTTTCGTTACTGGTTATTTTTTAATGTTAGACGTTTCACTTGCAAATGAGGTAGTGAAACTGAAATTTTGCGCGATAATCCTGAAATTTGGGTTTTTAGTTTCTTTGTACTTAAAAAAATATTGGATGAGAGAGGAGATACAAGATATCTTGAGTTTGTTTTAAGTGTCAAAAGGAAATCTTTCGATTAAGATTCTTCGGTCACTTATAGGACCAGCTACGGTAATTAGCTAAGATCTGAGATTTTGAAAATTATTTTTTTTTCCCAGAGAATCATTTTAAGACACTTCATTTATAATTAATATTTAGTTTTTTGCCTTGTTACGAAAATCTTATAAAATTGTCAGCAATATTTATTTTTTAAGTTGTTCCAAAATAGAACTATCGAAGACTACATCTTCTTTCAATGCAAATTTGCAAGCACATTTTTAGCTACTTGATAGCATCAACAAAAAAATGAAATTGTGTTTGCATTTTGGTACGCATTTTTTAGGGTATATTAACTTTGGATACTGTCACCTTAGTTTTTAACAGCTTTTAAACTTTTGCAAGACGTAGTTACATGAGTATTAAAAAGTGTACATTCAATAACAGGCTCAAAGTATTGATATGAATCTGCCGAAATATATAATTCAATATTGAATTGGAAAATATTATGACATTGAAATATAAGTAATAATTTTAAACACAATAATTGTATGGTTTTGAAGTGTAACAAAAAATGTATGCATGATAAGTAAATTCAAAGCGCGTATTTTTTTGTTTTTTTTTTAAAGATTTTTTTTAAAAAGCCACGTGGTCAGCCGTCGACCCCCCCCCCCCTCCCCCCATGGCTTTTCATGGTTTTTTTCGGTCGGATTTCGGACCCCCTCCCCCCCCCTTAGGAGACCACGTGGTTTATGCACGACCCCTACAGGTGGAATTGGTTCTACTCCAAAATTATCAATTCCTAGGTAACTTGATAGGACTTAGATAATTAAGGCATAAATGTGACGAAATCCCAAACTCTAGCATCAGAAATGCTTTTAAAGTCGTGGGTGGGGAATCCAAATTTAAGTGATAATAAGAAAAAGTTAAGAAAAATATTGGAAACATTTTTGCTTGAAATATATACTTTATTTGTTAAACTAATCAACAATCATAATGACAGTCATTCTTCGTAAACTCTCCCATTCCGACACGCATTCTCTTCATCGCTCAATGATTGTACCGATGATGGCTCGGCGGCTGGTGGTGGCCACACTTGCTGCACCCGCAGGACGGGGACTTGTCGCAGACCAGCGACTTGGCCGTCTCCTGGATCAGGTGCAGAATCGGGTACAGATCCTTGAGGCACTTCTTGAAGATCTGGTACGCCTTGGTGACCTCGGAGGCATCGCAGAACTCACGGGCGACCGCTACGGTGCACTGCTTGGTCTGCTCGGTGAGCAGTTCCGGGTTTCCGTACTGGGTGTACAGGTTCTCGAGCGAGACTCCACCGTGGCTGCTGTAGTATCCACCCCGGACGGAACCGACGTAGAAGACGGCCGGGAAGTGCGGCTCATCGATAATGTCACCCTTGCTGTACTGAACGAGGACGCACTGCGGCAGATGCTGGATCTCGTTGGAGGTCAGCTGCAGCTGGGTCAGCTCGCGGGCTTCGTTCGGGATGAACTGGTCACTGTCGATCAGGTTGCCGTACTGGCGGTAGTAGCACTGGAAGATCTCGTAAGCCTGGCTGAACACGTCCTTGCAGTCCGCGCGATGCAGAACACCCTGGACGCACTCCTTGGTGCGGTTCGCATAGCAGGTATCGCCGACGGCCGGCTGGAAGAAGTTCCGGATGACGTGTTCACGCACCTTCTCCGAGTCATCCCAGGCACCGAGGTTGATCAGCGAGCAGCGAATCAGCTGCTTGACGATCTCGCAGTTCGGGTACGAATCGTCGATGTACTTTCCGAGGGTACAATCGGACACCTCAAAGTACTCGGCGCACTCCTTGAGCGCATTCGGGAAGCTCTTCAGCGTGATGTAGTGGTCAAAGTCGGCCCGAACCACCATCGAGGAGGAGCACAGGCCCAGAACTAGAAGTGCCACGAATGTCCGCATTGTTGAGCTGAGTCGTTGAGAGATCACCGTAAGAATTGAACTGAATTGACGAGGTGCCGTGGGGGCTTATTTATGGGTCGCTCGCTGGGGTGTAACATTGTTTGTCCGTTGGACGTGACGGGTGAAATTTTGCTAGCTGGTGTGTTCTACCGGCGTCGGTATGGAAAAAGTGGTGAAAGCACGTGCAGCAGGTAGGGTGCAGTGTCAAATTTCTAACGAAATTTCTTCCGGTGGTATCGGTTTCTTTTTCACACATGTAACATGAAGAATTGTGTTAATAAGTGTGTCATATTTCAGGTTAATCACAAAACGTCAACTACTATAATGAAACATAAGGTCACGTGCTGCATCAACTATTTAATTTGAAATTATCGCACTGTGTCCTTAATTACAGGCATTTGGACACTTCAAATCACAAATTCAGTAATCATGAAAGTTGTTTTCGAAAACTTTTAGTTCGTCGACCCCGTTTAAATATCGCTGATTTTTCGACATTTCCAGTCAGTCCCAGTTTCAAGTCACTCTTGTCCACAATGCGAACTTTGATTTCGGTCGTCCTTTTTGGACTTTTGTCCATTTCAACGGTTCAGTGCCGCCTACCGCACTACACCATCTTCAAAAGCTTCCCTCAGGCCCTTCAGGAGTGCGCCGAATACCTGGAGGTGTCCAATTGCACCCTGCAGCGATACGTCGAAGATTCGTACCCAAACTGCGAGATCGTCAAAAAGTTGCTCCACTGCACGCTGCTCAATCTGGTCGCGTGGAAGGAAGACAGCGGCGTGGAACATCACGTGATGGTCAGCTTCTTCGAGCCGGCGCCGCAGGACACCTGCTACGAGAACCGGACGGCCGAGTGTGTACGGAACGTGCTGGCGACCTGCCAGGATAAGCTAAGTCAGGCGTACGAGGTGTTCCAGTGCTACTACCGACAGTATGGGAACATTCGCGAGTCCAAGCAGTGGATCCCGAACACTGCGAATGAGTTCAACGAGCTTATCTCGTTGGCGATCGAGCTGGCCAACGTGCCCCGGTGCGAGCGGATTCAGTACGCCCGGGGGAACATCCTCGACCAGCCGAGCTTCGCGCGGGCATTCATGATTGGGTGTGTCCGAGCGGGGTACTACAGCTTGCAGGACGGTGTTTATCTGAGTAGTTTCTACACCGAGTTTGGCGTGCCGGAGGTGCTGACCAAGCAGACTGAGGAGTGTGTTGCGGCGGTCAGTAGGCAGTATTGTGACTCTGATCACACAACGCGACTGTACCACATCTTCAAGAAATGCTTGGCAGATGTATTACCGACGTTGTCGTTGGTCCAACAACTTCAGGCGCAGGAAGTGGGAACGGATTTGTGCGGGTGTGAGTAGGAGTGGAGCACCTGTAGGACTGAATTTTATTGTTATTGTTTTTTGTATATATTGTTGAACATTTCTTAGTGGAGATTGCACATTGTTTATATCTGTCTTTAAAATCTTCAAAGAGCCTCGGTCGAAATCTTCGAATAAATATCAATTCCGCTCCCGTATTTATACACACATTCTAGAGAAGTTTTTTGACCTATGCTAAATTGCGATACGTTGGGGTTGACTATGTTTGCTTCAAACAAGGAGTTAATGATTTCAGCAGTCACGTAAGCCTTTGTTTAAAATTAAGCTTATCACGAATGTTTTCTTTTAGTTGTATAATTTTTGACTGCGATTTTTCTCTGTCGAGTTTAAGTATGACCCCTAAACAACTCCAAAGTGATTTAGAATTTTTAATTCCAAGATGGCGGCCAATATGGCGGTGACAAAATATTGAAAAAATGCATTTTATTTTTTAACATTCCAACGCCCAAGGCTCCAAAAAAGTTGGAACGGTAACTCAACTCAATAGTTCTCGGGCATAACTCAACCAATCAAGATGATTCTTCTTTCTAGTGATTTGTTAGGATGTTTAGATGATTCTAGAACTATGCGAACTTAATTTGATCAAATCTCTAATTTTTGCGATCAAAAACATCACTCCAACTTTTTTTTTCGCGTGCAAAAAAAAATTCGCCAACAATTCCGCGGAGGCGATTTTGATGTTTAAAGCAAGAAAAAGAAAAAAAATGTTCTTGATTCGATTATCCGAAGTCCCATACAAACCTTAGGATAATCGAACTTTGGATAATCGAAGCTTCGAATAATCGAGTCTGGACTGTGATTGTAAAAAAAGTTGTGTTTAGTGCATTGCAAAACTTGAACTCGTTAATCCACATTGAATTCGATGCAATGCAGCCTCGATTATCGGAAGTTCAATTATCCGAAGGTTTGTATGGGACTTCGGATAATCAAATCATGAGCAAAAAAAAAAAATTTTTTTTCGTATTTTTTATTTTCTTATTTTTATCGTCAAATTAGAGTTCTGCGACCCAATTTTAGTCAAATTTGCATGTTTGATTCTTTATGTAAACTAATGTCAAAAACATAAACAATGACTTTTATATCCCGCCGTTTGGCATGTGTGTTTTGATCATCCCGCCAAACATATCATAGTAACCTTGAGTTGCGATGGAAAAAAAATCGTGTCAAAAATGTTCAACTGTTGTTTTGAACAGTTTGGAACTGTTTCAACCCAGCGATTAGGAAAAAGAAATAACCGACTGGCTGGATTGCAACATCTCGACCGTTTGGCACGAGAAAATAGGCAGACATGGCCTGTCGGTTGATCGTCCACTATCCGGAACATAGTACGGTGGATCTGCTCAAGGTAAACCCACGTAAAGTTGCGGCAAGTTCAACGAATTAGTGGAGTGATCAACGCAACTCACAAACAAAATGCACTACAGCGGTGGCGCTGGTGGCGAGCTGAAGTACGCTCGGATCATCGATTACACGAAGCCGGCTGTTCTGAGTTATGCTTTGTCCGTCAGAGATTCGCTGATATTATGCACTCCGCCCTGGTAGCGTCAAGTTACTTTAAAAAAAGACTCAAGATTACATTTTTTGATCTACCTGAAGAAAACCCTGGAAATATGTTCAAATAAAATCCTTTATTAAAAATAATAAACCTTTTTTTTTGTATTTAAAACAAACTGAAAGTAAAATCGAGCTCTCAATGTCCTCTAGATGATACGTTCAAATTTTTTAAACTTTATTCAGTCATATAAAAATCATTAAACATCTTATTTAGTATATTTTTCTTCCATTTTTTCCGATTTGGATGGTATTTGCTTCAAAATTTCTATGGAATCACTAATTTTCAAAAGCTTGCAAATTTTGCGATCAAACGGCCATCATTTTGGGTCGCGGACAGATGCCGATGGGATAAGATCTGCTAAAGACTCCAGATTGTAGGGCAGCTGGAACTCGACCCACTGGCTGACCAAAGTCCGTTTTTTACAGTCTGGTAATTCAAATAACACGGCTGGCTCAGATAGTGGTTGATCCGATAGGCCGGCACGGCTTTTCCTTTTCTCCTGCTAAACTTTCCGATTCCAAATCGACCGTTGGGTCCGTTCCAAACTGTTCAAGCAACATTTTCAAAATTTTTGACACGATTTTTTTTCCATCGCAACCCAAGGTTACTATGATATGTTTGGCGGGATGATCAAAACACACATGCCAAACGGCGGGATATAAAAGTCATTGTTTATGTTTTTGACATTAGTTTACATAAAGAATTGCCAATTAAACTTAGAACATGCATTTTTTCAATATTTCATCGCTGCCATTTTGGCCGCCATCTTGGATTTAAAAATTCTAAAAGTAGCAAGCTGAGAAAAATGCATTTGAAGTTTGTCCCACACATAAGGCTACGTATTAAGAGTGAGTCCACGAACAGGGCATACCCCTTTGTATGGGACGTCGTCACCAATCTGCCTGATTTTCAGGGGTTGTTTGTACGTATAAAACTAGCATCTGGCCAAAATATGAGCACTCTAGGTCAACGGGAAGTGGGGCAAATCGGGACACAAAGTTTAAAGGTTCAAAAACGTCAAAAATCTTAAAAAGGCTATGATTCAGGCAAAATTCAATTTAATTTCAAAGTTCAAAATGCATCTAAAAGGGCTTAAAAAATGCAACAAAATGCAGGGTGAAGCATCCCAATTGGTTAAATCTAAAGGGAGTTATTGGCATTTTAGTGAAAAATAGCATAATTTTCAAACTCAAATAAAAAAGTGTTCCATCCAGATATCAACTCGGTTCGACCTGCAGCTTGTAGGGGACATCTGGGACTATCATCTGAGACTGAGAACGCTTTGGGTAAGGCAGTTTAAGATATTAAATAGACAATTATACTTTTAGTGATTTTTTTGATTGTAAATTTTTGCTCGGGGGATCCCTTTGATCCCATTTTCTGGTGATAATTTAATCATATTCGTGTTCCTGAGACAATTTCACAATAGAAACATGCATACAAATGTTTATTTTCATCAATTTTAACCCATTAAAAAATGAAATTCATAAAAAATTAAGAAGCTGCTTTTTTTCTGGTGTCATCTAGTATCCTTGGAAACGAACTTGAGTTTCAATAAATGTGAATCGAAGATTTTTTTAAACTTTTATTTTTTAAAGGGTTGAAATTGATGAAAATAAACATTTTTATGCATTTTTATAATGTTAAATTCCCTCAGGAACACGAATATGATAAAATTATCACCGGAAATTTGATCTAAGGGGTCCCCGAGCAAAAATGTACAACCAAAAATTCACTAAAAGTAAAAGTGTCTATTTAATATGTTAAACTGCCTTACCCAAAGCGTTCTCAGTCTCAGATGGTAGTCCTAGATGTCCCCTACAAGCCTTTTTAAGATTTTTGACGTTTTTGAACCTTCATACTTTGTGTCCCGATTTGCCCCACTTCCCGTTGACCTAGAGTGCTCATATTTTGGCCAGATGCTAGTTTTATACGTACAAACAACCCTTGAAAATTTCAGGCAGATTGGTGAGGTCGATGCGAGATGGGTATGCTTTGCTCGTGGACTCGCTCTTAAGTTTTCACCAAAAAAAAAAACCTGGATTTCCTCCTAATTTCTAGAACAAAGTCCTGGACGTTATAGGCTTTTCTGAAAGATCTCACAATTTTGAACATAACTGCATTAATAACTCAAAAACGACGAAAATGCATATGGGACATTTATGCGATCAGGGGCAGTTTCGGGGTCTTAATTAAGCTCGACAATCAAAAATAGGACAAGGAAAAAAGTTTTTTTTCGAGATTCGATTATCCGAAGTGAAATTTTTTCGAGGCCTTCGGATAATCGAGTCTGGACTGTATATTAACGACTCGTGCTGAATTTTTTTCTGCTTGTTGCATAAACTACTATTTTTCGTTGTATTAGTGTTGATCTTTGAGCTCCTATATTACGCCAAAATGCTTATAAATGATCTGCGACCAATATGGCGATGATGAAATATTGAGAGAAAGAAATTTGTTCAATATGTCGTACCATATATGTACTAGGGTGGCTTGAAGTTGTATGGGAAAATGTCAAAATGGACTAAATCAATCAGAACAGGCATTTTCCGGTCCCATTTGGGCCCCCAAACAACCCCTCAAAAATTGGAAGCGATTGGGTTTGACCCGGCTTTCCGCAAAGCTATTCTAATTTGTATGGAAATTTGTATGGGAACCGTAGAAGTGTAGTGCTAAATGTCCTCTAAAACTTTCCCGAAGAAAGTTTGGTCATATCTTGCTTCTGGAAAAAGATACAGAGTTTTTAAAAGAAGCATTTCAACATAAGTGATGAAAATTATATTTTTTCTGCCAGTACTTCGGTAGATATTTCGAAATCTTATTATTTAACGACATACATATTATGTACAGTATACAATGTATATCGGAGTTAATTGTCAAATTTTCACTGTGACGAGTTAGTCATGCGGATTGTGGTGCGGTATTATTTTGTGATAAAATTTGTTTTTTTCTTGCGCATGTCAAAGGTTAATTCACACATTACCAGAGGAAAGATTTAACTTTTTTTTTCATACAACAAATTTGTTTTTTATACTGTGGCAAATGACAACTAATATTCTATAACGCTTAGTTTTTCACGCGGTCACGTATAGTTTGAATGTTATGTGACTTAATCTCCAAAAAGGACGGTGAATAAAGTTGTTGTCAGTAAAATTTCGTAAGGTTAAATACGCACCCACTCATAGAGACATTCCAGTACCGTAAGGTATTTCAACCGCAAATATGCGACTCCTCGCAAGTTTCACCACCTTGGGACTGATTTCAATCTCTGCTGTATTCGCGAGTCTTGCCCACTACACCGAGTACAAAAGCTTCCCAGAAGCTCTGAGTGAGTGCGCCGAGTACTTTGAAGTGTCCAACTGCACTTTGAACCGCATCATTGACGATCACTATCCGAGAAACGAGCTGGTCCAGCGATTGGTTTACTGCAGTCTTATCAATCTGGGAGCATGGGACATCGAGAAACACTCTGAGAGAAGTCACGTCCTTCAGGGGTTCTTCAAACCAGCTGCAGGTGATTCCTGCTATCAAAACCGTACCCAAAATTGTTTGAAGGACATCGGCCATACCTGCAAGGATCACGCTGAACGAGCTTATGAAGCATTCCAGTGCTACTACCGCCAGTACGGAAACTTGGTGGACAATGCGCAGTACGTGCCGCTAGAGTTGAACGAGTTGTATACCCTCGTATCAGCGGGATTTGCCGGGGTCGGGTCAATCGGCAGAAAACCGATCGGCAGAATGCCGAATGGCAGAATGCCAAATGGCAGAAAATCACATGGCAGAAAGGACAAATAGTAGAATAGGTCAAATGGCAGAATATTAAATGGCGGAAAAGGTCAATCAGCAGAAAATTAAAAGGCAGAAAATTAATTGGCAGAATAAGTCAAAGAGCCGAAAAATCAAAAGGCAGAAAAATCAAAAGGCAGAAAAATTAAAAAGCAGAAAAGTTAAATGGCAGAACGTTAATAAGCAGAAAAATAAATTGGCAGAAAATTAATTAGCAGAAAATTAAATGGCAGAAAGTTGATCAGCAGAAAAAATAAATAGCAGAAAATTAAATGGCAGAAAATTAAACGGCAGAATAGTTAGTTGGCAGAATAGTTAAATGGCAGAATAGTCAAATGGCAGAACAGCCAAATGGCAGAATAATCAAATGGCGGAATAATTAATTAGCAGAAGAGTTGAATGGCAGAATAGTTAAATAGCAGAATGTCAAATGGCAGAATAAATAATTCACAGGAGAGTTGAATGGCAGAATAGTCCAATGGCAGAACAGTCAAATGGCAGAATAGTCAAACGGCAGAATAGTCCAATGGCAGAACGGTCAAATGGCAGAATAGTCAAACGGCAGAATAGTCAAATGGCAGAATTCACTTGATTTAATATTAATAGTACGTTCATTTGAAGTGCCGGTGCGGCACTGAGTGCCGCACTCGTCGGTGCCAGTTTTGATTCAATCGAACGTCATTTGTCAGTGTGCGTGGAACTCGCATGAAACTGAAAAAATATCGAGTGCGGCACTAGAGTTTCAGTTCCAAGATGGCAGCGAAACTCGTGCGGAACTAGCACGAGTTTTTCCAAAGAAACACTTTGCTTATATTGTAACTTCAGTGTTTATGTGTGTGTGTTCAACCAACCAAACGGGACCACGCGGCCATTTCTTACAAATTGAGTTGTTTCCATGTATTTTTAGATCTACATTCTATACATGCAAATAACTCGCATAGGCATTTGGAAGGTGTTAGCTCTGCCGAGCTTCAGTGACCCATTTCTACGCTGGCTAGCCGAGCGCGAGGTACTTCAGCTTTATCGACAAGCCCCGCCCTGAAGAACGTTTGCACCAATCGGGTTCAAACGTTATTTAGAACTTCCGAACCCTTGTGAAATGGACAAGGGCCCAGCGCGTATATAGTTGGTAGTAACAGTATTCCTAATTCCAATTATAACTCACCAAGTCGCGATGGCCTAGTGGTTAGCATTTTTGCTTACCAATCCAAAGGACGGGGGATCGAACCCCGACTCAAGCAACTTTGATTTTTCGTTCATGTTCAGAGTTTCAAGATTTATATTTCCTATACTCTCTCGTTGGGAGCAGATGGGAATCGAACCCAGGACCATTCGCTTACAAAGCGAACACCGTAACCAGTCAGCCACGGCCGCTCCTTATATTGTAACTTCAGTGTTTATTCAACATAAACAGTTTATCAAACAGTTCATGCAATAAAAGTAATAATGTTTAATAAATTGTACTGTTTAACATTTAGAGTCTTTTGAATAGGTCCTTTAAACATATGAAACACAATAGCTTATAGGACCTTTTTTTTAAAAAAAAAAAACTATGAACCGATGGAGGTTATGTTACACATGACCAGTCTGCCCAAGAACTATGCAAGAAGCATGTTGAAATGGTGGCAAATTTT
The DNA here is from genome assembly GCF_016801865.2 of Culex pipiens pallens. NCBI lineage: Eukaryota > Metazoa > Arthropoda > Insecta > Diptera > Culicidae > Culex > Culex pipiens. The sequence goes on from NC_068938.1 coordinate 107,721,254, forward strand.
CGATTCGGACAGTGCATGTGTTTAAATGGGGAGAAAGACCGCAATGTAGTACCGCCCCTTTCAAATGTTGCTCCAGCCAGCCCAGTCACGAAATATTCTAGCAGAGCTGGTTCTGCTAAAACCCTGCTGGAACGGTGGAGCATTTCTGCTAGAATGCTGTAAGAATTTCCAGCTTTGTTAGAACTGTGCTAGATCGTCGTAACTGGGAGATTTCTACCACTTGAAGCAGTGTATGCACTTGGTAACAAACCAGTCAAGGAAAATTTCAAATGGGCAACAACAGCAGCGAAAGCAATCCAGAGATGGTGTAGAAAACCCCCAAAAAAATCGCTTCGTTGTTCTGCTCTTCGTAAAAATGTTTTTTGACTCCTTTCCTTTTCGAGCTGCGTACTGGCCCTGTGTCCTAAATAGTTCCTTAGTAACTTTTTAAAATGGCGTAACCATTAATGTAAACAAACAGTCTATCCCACTTGCTCTGGTGACAGTTATCGTTGTGTAAAAGTGAGATAGATAGCTTCACAGCAACTGCACAGAAAGTTTAACTCCATGTTAAGATTTGACAGCTCGAAAGAGATATCCACGCGCGAGAGTGTATTAGTTCGTAACAAAATGACACGCATACATAGGCAAATCGAGTAGAATGATTCGTCTGTCAAAATCAGCTGTGGTGGTGCATGTGGTAAACAGCTGGTTTTTACAGGCGATTGATCTACTCGAAAATAGTATAAACAAAATCTAAGCTATCTAAGCCCGATCTCACGCACACTTTGTTTTTGCTGGCGGGTACAAATTTTAACCTAAAAACCCTTCGTGTTCAAACACGCAATACATGCGCACGTAGATAACTCTATCTCACTCTTACACAACGATAACTGTCACCAGAGCAAGTGGGATAGACTGTTTGTTTACATTAATGGTTACGCCATTTTAAAAAGTTACTAAGGAACTATTTAGGACACAGGGCCAGTACGCAGCAAAGGAGTCAAAAAATATTTTTACGAACAGCAGAACAACGAAGCGATTTTTTGGGGGGTTTTCTACACCATCTCTGGCTTGCTTTCGCTGCTGTTGTTGCCCATTTGAAATTTTCCTTGACTGGTTTGTTACCAAGTGCATACACTGCTTCAAGTGGTAGAAATCTCCCAGTTACGACGATTACAGCATTCTAGCAGAAATGCAGGGTTTTAGCAGAACCAGCTCTGCTAGAATATTTCGTGACGGGGCTGGCTGGAGCAACATTCGAAAGGGGCGGTACTACATTGCGGTCTTTCTCCCCATTTAAACACATGCACTGTCCGAATCGAAAATTTGCCACCATTTCAACATGCTTCTTGCATAGTTCTTGGGCAGACTGGTCATGTGTAACATAACCTCCATCGGTTCAAAGTTTTTTTTTTTTAAAAAAAAGGTCCTATAAGCTATTGTGTTTCATATGTTTAAAGGACCTATTCAAAAGACTCTAAATGTTAAACAGTACAATTTATTAAAAATTATTACTTTTATTGCATGAACTGTTTGATAAACTGTTTATGTTGAATAAACACTGAAGTTACAATATAAGCAAAGTGTTTCTTTGGAAAAACTCGTGCTAGTTCCGCACGAGTTTCGCTGCCATCTTGGAACTGAAACTCTAGTGCCGCACTCGATATTTTTTCAGTTTCATGCGAGTTCCACGCACACTGACAAATGACGTTCGATTGAATCAAAACTGGCACCGACGAGTGCGGCACTCAGTGCCGCACCGGCACTTCAAATGAACGTACTATTAATATTAAATCAAGTGAATTCTGCCATTTGACTATTCTGCCGTTTGACTATTCTGCCATTTGACTGTTCTGCCATTGGACTATTCTGCTGTTTGACTATTCTGCCATTTGACTGTTCTGCCATTGGACTATTCTGCCATTCAACTCTCCTGTGAATTATTTATTCTGCCATTTGACATTCTGCTATTTAACTATTCTGCCATTCAACTCTTCTGCTAATTAATTATTCCGCCATTTGATTATTCTGCCATTTGGCTGTTCTGCCATTTGACTATTCTGCCATATAACTATTCTGCCAACTAACTATTCTGCCGTTTAATTTTCTGCCATTTAATTTTCTGCTATTTATTTTTTCTGCTGATCAACTTTCTGCCATTTAATTTTCTGCTAATTAATTTTCTGCCAATTTATTTTTCTGCTTATTAACGTTCTGCCATTTAACTTTTCTGCTTTTTAATTTTTCTGCCTTTTGATTTTTCTGCCATTTGATTTTTCGGCTTCTTAATTTTCTGCTCATTGACCCTTTCTGCCGATTGACCTTTTCTGCCATATTATATTCTGCCATTTGACCTTTTCTGCCATTTATCATTCGGCCATTTATTTTTCTGCCGATTGAAATTTCTGCCATTTGGCATTCTGCCATTCGGCATTCTGCCGTTCGGTTTTCTGCCGATTGACCCGACCCCGGATTTGCCATCCAAAACCTACCGCGATGCGTCTTGGTCGAGTACAGCAAGGGAAACATCCTGGACGAGCCCAACTTTCCACGGACGTTGCTGACCGGATCCGTACGAGGTGGTTACTACAGTCGGCAGCGTGGGATCAACATTGAAAACATGTACGTTCAGTTTGGAGTTCCGGAGCTGGTGACGGCCGAAACGAGACAGTGCTGTGACGCCGCCCTGAAGGAGGTCTGCGACGGTAGTGACGCTGTCAAGTTGCATAGAATCTTCAAAAACTGCCTGAAGGATATCATACCGACGCTGAAGCTGGTTGAAGTTGTTGCCGGAATGATTGTGAACAAGTGTTGAAATTATGAGTGGAAATAAAAGCAGAAGTGGTGTTTACTGAGTTTAAAAACTGTCTTAACTAACTATTAAGAGCTCGTATCGCTTTGGTGTCATAGCAAATGTTGTTTGTTTTGGTATTCATCAACAAGTATTCTCATCAATCAAAATCGCAAATTGATTCAGTCCAAAAGTATAGACAAAATTTGAGAGGCAGTTTTTTTTTGTAGATTTTGCTCCGATTGTTCTAGAGGTCGTATCGTGGTGCTCCGATTTGGATGAAACTTTCAGCGGTTGTTTGTATATACATAAGATAACTAAGAGAAGTGGAGTAAAACGGGCATCGAAGTTTAAGGTCCAAACAACAATAAAAAAAATCCTAAAATTGCTCGTATTTTCGTACAACTTGATGGAATACAATTCAAGTTTTTTTTTCTATAACAAACTTCAACACCGTTGACTTTTTCCCTATTGGCCAATAAGATGGCACTTTTGGGCTCAAGTTTTTTCATATCCTGAATCCACAGAAAATTCTACGTATGTTTAAAGTGTTGATGTTGCGTTCTAGCCACACCCATGTTCAAAGAGTCTTTCTTATGCAAAAATGGCGGAAACCTTGCGAAAAAACACTTTTAAAAGTACAAGATTGATTTTAAGGGGTTAAAATTTCGAAAATCTGGTAAAAAATTTTCATCACTTTTTTAAAACTTGATTTTGTAGATTTCAGATTACTCGTGAAATAGTAGTTTATGCAACAAGTTGCAAAAAGAGGATTTTTTCAGCACGAGTCGTACATTTATCCAACGAGGTTCACCGAGTTGGATAAATACGACGAGTGCTGAAAAAAACAAGTTTTGCAACGAGTTCCATAAAACATTTTTTGCAATTCCGAAAAACACTTATTGAGTGAAATTTTAAGTCAAATTTCATGTATTTTGTCAATAAATAGTTTAAATCAAAAAAATGTTGAAAAGTGTTGCTTTTCAAAACAAGTGCTGAAAAGTTCAACTTTTCAGCACCCATTTCAGTGCTGAAAAGTAGAACTTTTCAGCATTTATTTTGAAAAGTGTTGCTATTCGATTCTATTATTTTTGGTACAGAAAAGTAGGCTATTTCGTCGTTCAAGAATGACAGGAAAAGTAAGTAGTTTCACGACGGAATTGCAAAAAAACACGAAACGAAACGAAACTATTGGCACTACGCCCCCCGGGGCATGGCCTTCCTCTAACGTGGGATTTCTGCTCCAGCGCCTCTGACGAGACAGGAGAAACCGGGACCGACGTTTTACTTCACCATCCGATAGAAGCTCAGTGGATAAGGCGGGAATCGAACCCGCGTCTCATAGCATCATCGGGATCGGCAGCCGAAGCCGCTACCCCTGCGCCACGAGACCCACAAAAAAAACACATGCAAACTCAAAAAACATTTTTTTGTTTTTACATTCTTAAAGTAACCCGCAAAGTTATAATAAACCACGAAATGAAAAAAAGAAGCTTTAAATGAAAAAAATCACTTCTCTTGGTTATTGCAGATTCAAAAAAAAAAAAAAAAAACAAAATTTACAGTTGAGTAACGGAAAATGATAGCGATTTTAAAACTATTGAGCAATTCTCTGCGAAATCGGTCTTTTTTTCTAAATTTAAATTTTTTTATTTTTAAATCCGGCTGAAACTTTTTTGGTGCCTTCGGTGTGCCCAAAGAAGCCATTTTGCATCATTAGTTTGTCCATATAATTTTCCATACAAATTTGGCAGCTGTCCATACAAAAATGTTTTATGAAAATTCAAAAATCTGTATCTTTTGAAGGATTTTTTTGATCGATTTAATGTCTTTGGCAAAGTTGTATGGATAAGGACCACACTGAAAAAAAAAATAGACGGTAAAATAATTTTTGGTGATTTTTAATTTCACTTTGTAGTGACAAACTTGATTTGCAAAAAAATACTATTTTTTAATTTTTTTTATATGTTTTAGGGGACATCAAATGCCAACTTTTGAGAAATTTCCAGAATGTGCAAAACATCTTTGAACGAGTTATGATTTTTTGAATCAATACTGTTTAAAAAAAAAAATCGAAATATCGATCGCAACAAAATTTCAGCTTCATTTTTCGATGTGTATCGAATTTGCAATCAAAAAGTACTGTAGTGATTTGTTAAAGTGCACCGTGCGCATGCTTGCCCACCTTTGAAAAAAATATTTTTGAAAAGTTTAGAAAATTCTCTATATTTTGCTTTTTAGAACTTTGTTGATACGACCCTTAGTTGCTGAGATATTGCCATGCAAAGGTTTAAAAACAGGAAAATTGATGTTCTCTAAGTCTCACCCACCATTTTCTAATGTCGATATCTCAGCAACTAATGGTCCGATTTTCAATGTTAAAATATGAAACATTCGTGAAATTTCCGATCATTCCGAAAACAATATTTTATTTTTTTAAATCAAGACTTACATTTCATAAGGACGTAATATTTGAATGTTTTACCCTTTTGAAATGTTAGTCTTGATTTAAAAATTATGAATTTTTGTCATTATTTTATTAATTAAATTAAATATTTCCAATGTCTCTTAAGGCTACGGTCAATTTCACTTTGAATTTGTTTGGGTACTAGCTATCTTTAATCTTTTCGTTAGCCCAAATATTGCCACGAACGCAGCGCAGTGCTACGTGTTCCCAAAAGCTACAACTTTGTCGATATAAAGTAGCGTTTTCATCTGAAAGGGTTAAATAAGCGACCATTCCAGCAATCCCTTTCAGTTGTCAAAAAACATTACCAACCGGAAACATGAGACCTCTTAGTGTTTTTTCCTTTTTCGGTTTAACCTACATTGTACTCGTTTCCGGTGATCTATCTCATATCGCAATCTACAAAAGCTTTCCAAAAGCACTGCAGGAGTGCGCCGAGTACCTGGAAGTGTCCAACTGCACTCTGCATTGGATCGCTGAGGATTCATATCCGAACGTGGAGGAAGTCCAGCGATTGATCCACTGCACTCTGGTCAATTTGGGAGCTTGGGATCATGAAAGTGACACGGCACGAAGTCACGTTCTCCGGAGCTTCTTCCAACCTGCTGCCGGAGATTGCTGCTACCTGAATCGTACCCTGGAATGCCTGCAGTGTGTCAACTCCAAGCACGAGGATCATTACCAGCGAGTGTACGAATCTTTCCAGTGCTTCAACCATAACTACGGCAGTTTAGTGAGCAGTGATCAATACGTTCCCTTTGAGCGCAGTGGACTGTTCCGGATAATTGAAACGGGATTCACGCTGCGCACACTTCCCCGATGTACTTTGGAGCAGTACAGCGAGGGAAACATTCTGGACGATGCTCACTTTGCGCGGGTGCATCTGGCTTGTGCTCTTCGTGGGGGTTATTACAGTCTGCAAAGCGGGCTTAACCTGCAAGCGGTGTACGTTCAGTTTGCCCACCCGGAACTGTTGACGGCGGAAACGAAGCAGTGCTGTGATGCTGCCGCGAGGGAAGAGTGCGACTCGGACCATGCGACCAAGTTGTACCGGATATTCAGGAATTGTTTGAAGGATATCATTCCGACGTTGGGGTTGTTTCAAACTGCTGCGAAAAATGTACTCAATAAATGTTCCGAGTGAAATAAAACAAACTATTTTTATTTAGCAACATCATCGTACCATCCTCTATCACACTTGATCTCACATTCGTTATTCATATTTTGGATGGAGGCGAAGCATCTTTGATCAACTCAACTCAAAAATAAAATAAAATTTAATTTTATGTTGTATGTTCTTTTCATCATAGTTTCATTTTACTCGTTTTAATGTTTGACCTTGAATAAACAACAAAATAGAGCACGCAATGTAAACAATAACAAACATTCTGTGCATTGTCCCGAAGTTTGGTTGAATTTGGTGGCCGAATTCCCGAGTTATAATTACAAATGTTTACTGTAATCGAGGCTGTACGTGCGTCAAACGCGTTCTGACCTGTAATCGCACTTACATCAATTTTGAGTGTGTGTCAAGATAGCAGGACAAGATTGAAACTTTTTTCATCTGAAAAGTAACAAAAAAGTACGGAGTTTTTTTCGGTTTTTATTGAATATATCAGGACTGAAATCGAATTTTGGTGATCTGTGAAGGTCTGCTGCACAAAATGGCATTCTTAACTAAATTTGACCCAAAATACATGTTCGACAAGATAGCACGACAACGACGATATGACAGTCACGGTGAATTACAGACAATCTTTTCTGCGACTGTCCTAACTATCTTCAACGTAGGCACGATATCTTTCAAACAATTTTTGAACATCCTGTACAACTTGATCGCATGATCAGCATCACAAACCTCCCGTGCGGCAGCATCACAACACTGCCTTATCTCGGCAGTAAGCAGTTCCGGAGCACCAAACTGGCTGTAAGCGTTGTGGAGCTTCACTCCGTCTTTAAAGCTGTGACAGCCTCCGATAAAAGGTCCAGTCAGATGTAAAGCTGAGCAACTCTCTGCCAAAACCGGAAGTGGATTTAATTTGTATTTTTTGATTTGGCTCAAACTTTGTTGGGGCCTTCCCTATGACCAAAGAAGCTATTTTGTGTCATTGGTTCACCCATACAAGCAGGGTTGCCAGGTTGCCAGATAAATCTGGGAATGCCAGATTTTTCAACTGACAGCCAGATTAAAGATATATCATTACCTGTGTCAGATTTTAACGGATTTTGCCAGATTTTTCATTTTCTGCCGATTTCTTTTTGATTAAAAAGAACGATTTGAATCAAAAATCGAAAATTTTTGAAAACATTTATAGTATTGAAAATGAAAATTCAAACTTTTTAAGGCCGAAAAATCAATCAAAACATTTGAATTGTATCAAATTTTGATCTAATTCATGTCCTGCGGTCATAGATCTCCGAGCATTTTAATTTATTTTATTTTTGATGACTATTTAAATGCATTTAGGACACTTTTAAGGCACATCAGCCATTTTTGCGATTTATTCGGACACACGAGGCGTGTATGCCAGACTCTTGTGAAAATTTTGATGTATTGGAAGTCTATTTTTGAGGCTATCCAGTGTATTTTTGTGAATATCTTTGAAAAAAAAAATTCCTTCCAAAAGAGTTAATCGGCGAATCTAGACAACGTCATAACGTTGGTGTTGCAAAGACAGTAAATTATTTCAAACATTCATATTATTTATTAGCGAATAGGTTCCAAAGATAGACTTCCAATACATCAAAATTTTCACAAGAGTCTGGCCTGCACGCCTCGTGTGTCCGAATAAATCGCAAAAATGGCTTATGTGCCTTAAAAGTGTTCTTAATGCTTTTAAATAGTCATCAAAAATAAAATAAATTAAAATGCTCGGAAATCTATGACCGTAAACCGTCGGACGAATGATTCACCCGACATTTTGTAGTGGAATAGTCATACTTGAAGCCTATTGTATGGGTTTTTGCCCAAATTTGCCCGAGGCTTTGTATACCGAGCTCGAAAACTAGCTAAATTATCACCAAATCTTGCTAACGTCATGATTCGAAATCCGGACACTTAGTAGCATATCATTTTTGTTATAGCTGGCAAAAATTCATGTAATAAGTTGGAAATGTAGAAATATCATCAGGATGTAGTATAAACAGTCAGTTTCAAGAAAGTGCATGCAGAATATGTCTTTTCTAACAATTTTTCATCAGAATTTTAAAATTAAAATGACTTGTTGTGCTTCGAATCCCGGACACTGATAAAAGCTGATTCGAAATCCGGACACTTTTGCTTCGAATTCCGGACACTCGATTTTACTTATGAATCGCACAAATTTGGACTGAAATGTTAGTGAAAGGCATTCTTTAGGTCTCAAATAAGCTGTTAACATCAAAACAATCGATAGTTTATATAAAAAAATGCTAGAATTTAAGAAAATCGAAACCATAAATTTCTGCTTTGCCTTACCGGTGCTTCGAACGCCTATGAAATATTTCAAGTGAAATGTTTCGCATTTTTGGTAAACTTATAATTTTATTGTATTTAATTGTTTTGGCATTAACTACAGCGTTCAAACAAACTTTAAATGAAAGTTGATGTTGGAATTCATCAAATAACACAGTTTCGACATACATAATGCGAACTTATATCCAAATATTTGATAAAACAAGATGAAGTGTCCGGGTTTCGAAGCGTCCGGGAATTCGAATCATGACGTTATAACTCATCACATATAGCTCCTATCAATTTGGCGTCTTGGACAAAGTTGTTTGTTTTGATATTACTGACAACTCTTCTGAACATTGTAATCGTCTAAAATCAAAGTTCAACATAGTTTTAGTCAAAAAACTGGTTTTTGGCAGGGATTTATGAAAAAGGTTCCAAAACTGGTATTCAACGCAAAAATAGAGCTTTGGCGTCTTCGACAAAGTTTGTGGAAATTTTCAGCCCTACAACTTTGCCGAAGACACCAAAACTCTATCTCTTAACAGTCAAAAGTTAGAAATTCCATAGCCTACTGTGATGAGTATTTTGAAAAACAAATTTCATCAAAAGTAGGCCATGACAACGCTGAACAAAGTTGCAGAACATGTCGAAGCACGAAAATGCTTACTTTTTGCTCTAATCAATTAAGTTCGTCAAAACAGCCTTTTGAACCACTGTGCAATAACAGTTGGAGGTATTCTTCCTTAACAATAAATGTTATTCCAAAGTTGTTTTGGCTTTCAACAAATATCAGACCAATAACATTTTTTTTTATGATAACATAAATTGTTATTGAACCCTTATGCAAAAATGGATTTGTTAAGAAGATTCCATAACACTTTCTGTTATTTTAACAGTATTTGTTATTGAAATTGCATGAATTTTGTTATTACCGTCTGCCCGGGTCATAACATACCATGTACGATGTTGCATTGTAATGACTATTATTTTATTTAGGTTGTCATTTTAAGAGAACTAATTTGTTATTTATGCAATGCAATACACCGCAAAACAATGCAAAAGTGCATCAAAGACCCCTTCAAATCAGCCATTCTTTAGTCACGTTCACACGTTCACCTCCCCCTACAGTGCATTGATTTCATTCGTTGCACTCCCGAAAAGCATTTTCTTCAGTCAGCCCAAATCGCAACACCCACGTTCCGAAAACTTGGCTATCTTCAGCACTATGGATGACCACACGGAACCACGTGTCACTTTCTGGAAGTGGATTTCAGTATTTAAAGCTGCAACTTTCATTCTGTGGTCATCAGTTGCTTTTCCACTACCGTTACATCATGCGGTCTTCGATCATCTTCTTCGTCCTGGTTCAGGTGTACCTTGGAGGTGCATCCCTTCACCACAAGATCACCTACAAGAGCTTCCACGATGGGTTGCGTGAGTGCGCCGAGTACTACGAAATCTCCAACTGCACGCTGGACAAGTACATCGCGGAGTCGTACCCGAACATCGAACCCGTCCAGCGGTTGATCCACTGCACGCTGCACAACCTGGTCTCGTGGACGGATGGAAAAGGCGTCAAGGAGCACGTGTTCCGTAACTTTTTCGTACCGGCCGTCGGCGACACGTGCTACGCAAACAGGACTCGGGAGTGCATCCGCAGCGTTTTTCACCGTCTGGATCACGGAAATCACTTTGCCAGGGCGTACGAGACGTTCCAGTGCTACTACCATCAGTGGGGAAACATCTCTCCGAAGAAGCAATTCATCCCGCGGACCGAGTACGATTTTGACACGCTGCTTCTGGAAGTGATCCAGTTCCGACACGTTCCGGAGTGCGAGCTCATCGAGTACAGCAAGGGCAACGTGCTGGATCAGCCCAACTTTGCGCCTGGTTACTTGCTGGGATCCGTCCGCGGAGGATACTACTCCCTGAAGCACGGAATCAGCCTGGAGAACCTCTACACCCAGTTCGGATGTCCGGAACTGCTGACCAAGGAGCTGAAACAGTGCGTTGAAGGTGTCGTGAAGCAGTACTGCGACGATAGTCACGAGGTGAAACAGTTTGTGACCTTCAAGAACTGTCTCAACTCGGTGATCCCGTGGTACTCTCGGGTGGTAGCGGTGTCCAAGGAGAAGCTGTACGGGAAGGCACCCTGCAAGAGCTGTGTCGCAGCCAAAGAGGTTCCGTACGTGGTGCACCATGTCCCCGCATCCGTCGGTGCCGCTCCAAAACCGTACTATAACGTAGATCACTGAAGTCGGAAGCAAACGTTGAACTGATTGAGGCTAATAAATAGTTGTTGCAATATAATCTCTGGTTCTTTTTTGTTACTTAAACCCAAAACTCAAATTCACCACTCTAATCTCGTAAATCCTTTGCTTGTCTCCGTTTCAGGACTACCCCCGCTTGTCACCCTGGCCTCCCCGGGTAACACGGTTCCGCCCGTTTTGTGGCGTGCACGCCGAAAAGCCGGTAAGTGTGTTGTCAATTACTTAAATTACTCAATTAGCATGACGTCATATTTCTGTGTTGAGTACATCGTTCGTTACAACGAGCAGATGGCACTTGAAGTGTTATGAGCGTGAGTTGTGTGTAATAAAACCAGAGAAAGTAATCAATATTTTTGCACCACTGTTTTGTTACACCAGTAACTCACAGGGTTGACGTATTCTCCCGGGGTTTAATGACGGGAACTAATGTCGATGGACGTTGCAATCAACCGTGAACCGAGCCTAGAAATGCAGTCCCCTTGATAATATAATATTATCTAGTTAATGGATACTGGTGATAGGGTTATTAAAGCCATAAGAGATTACCGATGGTGACAACTTATTGTTTTTAAATTGAACTGCCAAAAAACTCAACTACTTACTAACCAAACCAACAAGAGGTAAAATGTCAAAGAAGTGAAAATTACTTATTCTAATATTAAAAAAAAACAACGATTCCACGTCAAACTAACAGGTTCCAGAACAAAACTGCTTCGATTTGGCCCAAATTTGGCATGCGAGTTCCTTAGCTAAAAGAATCAGAAAAAAATTCGTTATAATAATCAAACTTAAAGTTCTTCTTCAAAATTCCCAGTTTATTTATTTGCGTCTCCACATGGTACTTTTTTTATTTATATTTTTCAGTAAATTATACCTCTGAATCCTGTTAATGGATATTCATTATTTTTGGATATGTTATTTAAAACATATTTTTCAAGCCCGTATTTTTTTAAATTAAAGGCCCAACCATTCTTTTGAAACATGTCGAACTGAAATCTAGAGTCTATCAAGAGATTAAAAACGCAATTTATTTGAGCACCCTAATCACCAAACAAAACAAATCGGAGTACTTTTGATCTGGATTTAGTTTGACACGGAAATGCTGAAAAAAAATCATTTCTAATTAATACTAAATTCAGTGCTTTTCAAGCTTCTGAAAAATCAATATTATGTTAACTACTTTTATCAGCAGAATATTGATAAAATTTTAAACAACAATGCACATTCTCAATTCGTGAAGATTGATTCACCTCTTTTTATAAGTGATTCCTCTTCTTCGGACTAATTATTTATATTTTGTGTTCTATGTGTTGTCTTGAATAAAACGTCAAGTTATGGTTAGAAACCACTTTTGAAAGAGGTAAATTTACCCATTTTTCTATTGGTGAATTAACAAAATTTGTCCTTTTCTATAATTAAAATTCACAATTCAAAGATAACATACCAAAAAGACGATACCTTGCTTGAAATCGTCTGAAACATTTTTTTTATTATAAGAGAGCAGATTTTTTTTTCTAGTGGTGGGCAAAAAAAGAGCGAGCCGCTCAAAGAGCCGGTTCACTAAAAAGAGCGAACGAACCATGACTCACAAAAAAAGAACCGCGGTTCTTTTCTGAGCTCCAGTCTTTTGAAAAAACCGTTCCAAAACGGAATAATTTTTAAACTTGTTATGAATATAATTTATTGATTTTCGAACAAATTGCAGCATGAAATTTGTTTTTGAGAATTGAAAATGCAATTGAGCAATTCTCTACGAAACCGGTCTTTTTTCTTCATTTTTAATTTTTGTATTTTTTAATCCGACTGAAACTTTTTTGGTGCCTTCGGTATGCCCAAAGAAGCCATTTTGCATCATTAGTTTGTCCATATAATTTTCCATACAAATTTGGCAGCTGTCCATACAAAAATGATGTATGAAAATTCAAAAATCTGTATCTTTTGAAGGAATTTTTTGATCGATTTGGTGTCTTCGGCAAAGTTGTAGGTATGGATACGGACTACACTGGAAAAAAGTGATACACGGTTTTTATCACTTAAATTTGATTTGCAAAAAAACACTATTTTTATTTTTTTTATTTTTTGGTATGTTTTAGAGGACATAAAATGCCAACTTTTCAGAAATTTCCAGGTTGTGCAAAAAATCATTGACCGAGTTATGAATTTTTTAATCAATACTGATTTTTTCAAAAAATCGAAACATTCAACATTACGCCCTTTTAAAATGTTTGTCTTGATTTGAAAATTTTGAAAATAATGTTTTCGAAAAGATCGGAAAATTTCACAAATGTTTCATGTATTAACATTGAAAATCGGACCATTAGTTGCTGAGATATCGACATTAAAAAATGGTGGGCTGTTTGGGTGAGACTTAGAAAACATTCAATTTTCAATGCATTGCAATATCTCAGCAACTGAAGGTCGTATCAACAAAGTCCGAAGAAGCAAAATATAGATAATTTTCTCAGCTTTTTAAAAATATTTTTTCCAAAAGTGTGCAAACATGTGCACTAATTAAAAAAAAGGAAAAAAATGATTGCGACCAATATATTTTGGTTTTTTGCGAAAAATTTTGCGACCAATATTTCGATTTTTTGAAAAAATCAGTATTGATTAATAAATTCATAACTCGGTCAATGATTTTTTGCACAACCTGGAAATTTCTGAAAAGTTGGCATTTTATGTCCTCTAAAATATATCAAAAAATAAAAAAAAATTAAAGATAGTGTTTTTTTGCAAATAAAGTTTTAGTGATAAAAAGTTAAATACAAAATCACCATTTTTTTACCTACAACTTTGCGGAAGACACCAAATCGATCAAAAAATTCCTTCAAAAGATACAGATTTTTGAATTTTCATACATCATTTTTGTATGAACAGCTGCGAAATTTGTATGGAAAATTATATGGACAAACTAATGATGCAAAATGGCTTCTTTGGGCGACCGAAGGCATCAAAAAAGTTTCAGTCGGATTAAAAAATACAAAAAAAATCGGATGACCGAAATCCTAGAGAACTGCTCAATTCCATATTGAAATTTGCTTATAAAAATTGATCTTAAAATAGCATTGCTGCCAAACACCAATTAAAAATTTCAAACTCATTTTCAGGTTTCTGCCTTTCTTTGTAATTCCAAAAGTAAATGATTTTCTAAACAAAATGAAAAAACATTATTATAAATTATAAATTTGAGCATTTAAAATGGTTTTACTAAATATTACCAAAAACCTATTTAATAGAACATAGAGATTTTGGACAAAAATTCTCTTGCTTGATTAAACTTTAGCGTCTATAGACTTTATCGATTAAATCAGAATGTAGAATAGAGTTTGCAGAATATTTTCTCCAAATTAAATGTCTGCATTCAATTTTGACAAAATAACGCAATTTTAAAATTGCTAGCAATTTCTCCAAAATCCCAGATTTAAGTTCGGATGCCATTCAATTATTTGAACGTTTAGGTTCGAGTAGAAATCTCGACTTAGAGACCGCCAAGACAAATAGTTTTCAAGGATATCTTCTTGGTTTTAGATTATTTTTTTCAAATAATTTATAAAAGTCCAAAGTGAAAAGCTTAAAAAGGCACACCATTCTTAAAGTAACCTTTTTATATTTTTTTAAGCATCAACCAGTCTGGGTAAGATCCGTTGTCAAAAATTGAAGTTTCAACTTGTTTCCTTGGTAAGCCTGTTGCACAACATTTCCGGATGTTTCAGATGGACTAGAACATCCCTAGTATTTCAAAACCATGCTAAAATGTTTTAATAACATAACCAAACAAAATACAACTGACGCATTTAAAAAAAATTCTGACAAATTACGAAATCCTAAAGATTCTTAATTTAAGTTATATTCTCATTTTAAGTCATGACTTAAAAAAAATTGCGTAAATCGAGATTCGTTTAAAAAAGGTGACTTAAAAAAAGAATATGGAAATAAATCTCTGTTTTCAAATATTGTTTTTTTTTTATAAATGTATTGGTTTGAAAACCACATTTCTTAAGCAAAATTTCTTTAAATATTCCCATAGTTCTAGTATTGAACCAATTAAAAATAAAAACAAATTGGGTTATGCAAACCCTGACCAGAATTTTCTCATAGTTCTAGTAAAATTCTTAAATGTATAACAAACGTGACGGCGGTGACGGCTTTTGTGGTTAAACGTTGGGGGTTCGGTGGGATGATCGTGAAAGCGGGAATGAGAGAGAAAAGGAAAATGTCAATCGCGAGTGTGTAAACACAAAAATGTGTTCGGCTATGTTCGGCGCTGAGGGTATCAATACAGAAAGAAAAGCAGTTGTATTTGGGACATGAATATTCAGGCGTGATAATAGAGATATCTCCGTGCGCATGTATTGCGTGTACGTACTTGAAAGAGAGTTAGGTTTAAACTTTGTCCGGCCAGCAAATTCAAATCGTGCGCTAGTGTGCGTACGCGAAACGTCATAAAGCTCTATTGTAGTTGCTGAGAGCTGATAGTTTGATATTTTAACAACACTGCATTCTCCTAATAAAATCTGGTCATTAACAGAATTTGGCGTATGTTTTTGTGTTTGTTATAATTTTGCTTCTCATTATCGATGGCGATGATTTTCTTATAACCAAATCAAATATAAAAATTACATCTGTGTTGCAATTTCCCACCTGCCCGAGAGTAGTACAACTGCTATAATGTTCAAATCATTTCGAGATATTTTCATCTTAAAAACTATGCAAATTTGTCTCTCATGCTTAATAACTATACTTTTTTTTTACCTTGACCAGAGCCGAGGAACAACAATTTGAATAAAATGTATAAGCCTAATGAACAATTTATTCCACAAAAAAAATCCATAACAAATTTTATATGTTGCTTATGCAACGAGTTAACAAATGAAGAGGTTTTCAGCTCGAGTCGTTCTGGATAACAAATTTAACAAATTCGCATAAATTTTGTTTGACCCAATTCCAACCTCAAGATCCGAAGTAACCCTTCTAACTCATAAAATTCGTTCTTCATTTATTTGAAAAAGCTATTTTAAAAATATTTGATATATTTTTTCAATTTGATTTTTACTTTTCTGCGATGGAAATCCATTCTATTCTAAGCATCACTTTTATAACCACAGCAAAAAAAAATATATATTAAACAAGTCATTCCACAAATTCCTCAACTCCTTTAGCGCACCCCACCACCACCCAAATCGTAACCAGAATTGTATCACATTCATTTCCCAAGCTCAGATTTACGGCCACCAGATTTGGCGCGTGTCCCGACCACCCTCTCTCCCAGTCGAAACGTGTACTGAAATTACTGTTATTACGGAGCGAGCCACCCCCCACCCCTCCAAGGGGTGTACGTTTATGGTTCATTCCCCACGACGTCCCCCCTCCGGAAGAGAACGATGATGCTGTTTGGAGCAAACAACAATGAAACAACAACAAAATCAAGCGACCACTTGAGCATTCACCAAACACAGCCGAGATGTTTGACACCCGATTTACGAGCTTTAGCTCAGTTGGTGGTTTTTTTTAGGGATGATCTTGATGGGACGACGTTCTACAAGCGTCAGCTGGGATGATGGGACACGCTGCAATGATGATGAGATGCAATCTGGTTGATGCTTAAAAAGTTTTTGTTTTTGGGTTGTAAAATGGAGGATTATTCTTTTAAAGACAAAATTACAACTGTTTGAATTCTTGTATCACATTTTCTCAAAAGAAGCAATTTTCAATTCAAATATTCCAATAGCATTGCCCTTTTTCCCCCCAGCTGAATAAAAACTATACAGTTCATAAAAATAAACCCTCCAGCCGGGCAGGGAAGGTCAGGTCATCCCATCAGTCCATCATAAATAAAGCAATGACCCGACTTTACTCGGGTGCTGCTGGCGTCACCTTTATGGTGCCTTCCCAGAAGCTCAGTCCACTTTTTTTTCTGTTGCCATGGCAGGTCGCGCGTACATTTCCGGTTATATTTAGCTCGCTATCGATTGACCACCATTGCGTCTATTACTAGTGACCAACCGGAAAGGTCAACAAGTTTGCTATCCCGCGTCTATCCAGGAGTTTTAAGTAGGGGTGAAAATTTATAATCAAAATTTATCAGGGTTACCCGTAGTGACCTCGACTTGGATATTAGGATAATATAACTACTTCAATGTTGGACCCACCAGCCTTTTCTGGCCTTAATTTCAGTAAAATTTCTAATTTTTAGTAAATAATCGATTCGTGCGTCAAAACTATTTGGAAAAAATAATGCGTTATTTTTTTAGCAAACAGATTTTTCGCAATTTTGTCAGTAAATTAATTGGGGTCATTCTCCGTCAACTTACATAGCAGTTGTCCCGACCTCTCTTCGATTTCCTTGAAACTTTGCTTTAAGGGGTAATTTTGGTTCTCGATCACGAATCCGAGGTCCTTTTTCGATACCTCGTGAAGGTGGGGCGGTACGACCCCTGAGCAATTCTCTACGAAATCGGCCGATTTCGACCATTTTTATTTTTTATATTTTTTTATTTGGCTCAAACTTTGTGGGAGCCTTCACTATTACCAAAGAATCCATTTTGTGTCATTGGTTCACCCATACAAGTCTTCATGCAATTTTGGCAACTGTCCATACAAAAATGGTGCGTAAATATTCAAACATTTGTAACTTTTGAGTAAATTTTCTTATCAATTTGGTGTCTTTGGCAAAGTTGTAGGTGAGCAATTCCAGCCCAAAACAGGAATTTTTTTAGGTACTTTTTTCTCGACCTTCTTCGATTTCAATGAAACTTTGTAGACATGTTATCCTACGCTCATGTAAGCCATTTTTGTGTATATGGAGCCAGTTTCACTCGATAATGACATTTGATAAGGGCATAAGTGTTTTAAGTATTTTTGTATTTCGTAATTTCAATATTGCTATATCTCGAAGCCGTTGCATCGTATCAAAAAGTGGTCAAAGACAAACTTGTAGGAAATTTGACTGGCTTTCCAAAAAAAAAATACACCGAAAGAAAAAAACATGTCTTTTTTATGAGATTTTTCGTTTTTTAAGTTTTAATGTAAAATTTCAAGGTGAGCCCACGATTTTTTTTCGTTCAATTTTTTTGTAAAAATAGCTCAAGACGTTACAAAAAGACTCTCGAAAAATGCAGGATGGAGCAACTCATCCAAAAAAATACAAAATCATTTACTGAAACTGTTTTTTTACAGTGCTCTAAACGTCAAAATTTTCAAAAACTGAATTCGGGAATCGATTCTCCAGACAATTTTACATAAAAGTCTCCATATTGACCACTGTCTTAAGTCCAACCCTCTTGAAGTTACAGCGGTTCTTTAAATAAAACGTTACTTAATCCACCAGAAGGTGGTTGCTGCCTTCCTCCTAAAAGCTTTGCAACCAACCACTACGAAAGCTTTGGCTAACGCTTACTTAGTAAAGACACTATACATCTGAGTGCTGTCATCTATGATAAATTTAATGAACCATTTGAAAGCACTGCAGTGTTTGTGTGCGTGCACTGAGCGGAAAGTTCCGACAGCTATCCGTAGGAGCTTTCAAATTATGTAAATAATGACCCTTTTTTGTAGCAACCAAAACAGTTTTTCGAACATAACTTTTAAAGTACTGCACCAAACCGGTAAAAATGGAAAAAGACTTAAAGAACCTGAAGACGAATCCAAAAACATAGATCCGGACAAAATCGGTCGAGCCAGTTCCGAGAAAAGTGAGTGAGAAAAAAAATTCTACGTCCATCCACACGCACAGACATTTGCTCAGAATTTGATTCTGAGCCGAAATGTATACGTAAAGGTATATCTTGGAAGCTTATTTAAAAAGTTCAATTTTTGAGTGATTTTATAGCCTTGCCTCAGTGAGGTGAGGAAGGCAAAATGTTGAAAAAATATGTTTTTTGATGGTATTTGAAAATTTGTATATGATGATTTTTATGATTTATATGATAATTTTTATAAGATCACCATCTCCATGCGAATGCGAATGCGAATGCGAATATTTGAAAAATTTAATATGACAGACTTGATTTTTCAGTCTAGAAAATATTTTTATCGAAAAGCTCGTCTAATTTCCCATAAGTTTGTGTTTGACTACTTTTTTTTTTTAAATAACTTGTTTTTTGATGGTTTAAGCTAATTTACTATTTAGGTAACTACCATCCACTAAACTACACTGAAAAAAATATTCTGTTTTCAGTTATGAGCAATGTAATTAGCTTATATCTGTAAGCCCATACATCCAATTGAAATGTGGTCAAAGACAAACTTATGGGAAATTGGACGAGCTTCTCGGTAAAAATATTTTCGAGACTGAAAAATCAAGTCTGTCGTAAAGAAATTGCCAAAAACCATCAAAAAACCTATTTTTTCTACTTTTTTTTAAACCGTTGTAACTTCACAAAGGTTGGACTTAAGACAGTGGTCAATATGGAGATATTTATGTAAAATTGTCTGGAGAATCGATCCCCGTATTCAGTTTTTTGAAAATTTTGACGTTTAGAGCACTTTTCAAAAAAAAGGTTTCAGTAAATGATTTTTGTAGTTTTTTGGGTGAGTTGCTCCATCCTGCATTTTTCGTGAGTCTTTTTGTAACGCCTATTATCACAAAAATTTTGAACGAAAAAAAATTATGGGCTCACCTTGAAATTTGACATTTGAACTTGAAAAACGAAAAATCTCATAATAGTGGCATGATTTTTTCTTTCAGTGTATTTTTTTCGGAAAGCCCAACAAATTTCCTACAAATTTGTCTTTGACCACTTTTTGATACGATGCAACGCCTTTGAGATACAGCAATATTTAAATTACGAAATACAAAAATACTTAAAACACTTATGTCCTTATGAAATGTCATTATCGAGTGAAACTGGCTCAATAAACACAAAAATGGCTTACATGAGCGTAGGATAACTGATTCCCTATTTGACATGGAATTGCTCAGGTATTGTTCAGGATTATTGATAAAAAAATAGGTACATGAAAAAAACTGATTTTTTGATTATCTTTTTTTTTTGACAAGAGCTCAATTTCCCAAAATACGTTTATTTTGATATTTGAAGGGACCAAAACACGTAACTTTTGAGCCACATAGAAGTATGGTAAAAAAATCTGTCGCTGAGTTATACATTTTAGAAAAAATAGTGTTTTTTGGAAAGATCGAAGTCTCACGCAAAAAAAAAAATCAACCAATTTTTTTATGTAAAATCAAATTTGCAATTGAAAATTATTTTACAGATTTTTTGAAATAGGGCTCCGTTTTCAAGATAAAGCCACCAAAAGTTTGATTTTAGCGAAATTTTTGCAGTTTTCCGATTTTCAAAAATAGTGACCATGAGTAACCATTCTTTAAATTTTTTTTTTTTGAGTTCAGAAAATATGCTATAAAATTGTCAAAAAGACAATGAAGATTGGACCTCTGGTGGCGGAGATACAGCGGCTTAAAGAAAATGAAACAGGAAAATTGAAGTTTTCTAAGTCTCACCCAAACAACCCTCCAATTTCTAATGTCGATATCTCAGCAACTAATGGTCCGATTTTCAATGTTAAAACATGAAACATTCGTCAAATTTTCCGATCCTTTCAAAAAAAATATTTTGATTTTTTTTTTAATCAAGACTAACATTTCTTCAGGCAATCATTTTCGCTAGAAGAGATTTTCTTTCAACCTTGATCATCACCGTTCGACGAAAACTCAGACAGTTAAAATACTATTACTTATCAATGTTACAAAACACATTGACAGCTGTTACGGTTCCCGATCATCAATACTAATGGCACCTAGTTTTTCTCATGATTTCTGGTAGTGTACTTGTAGCAACCATGCTGGCACTATTGGGCACATTCGTTACCGTTTACATCGCAGTGTCTCTGCCGTACAAAGAATGCCCAAGATTCGAAGCCCCAGAACTGAACTCTTCCAATTGCTTTACAAAAGCCTTTGTAAAACCCTTTCGTTCCTCGAATCCAAAAACAATGTGTGTTGAAATAAGTTTGAAATGTTTCCTTCTCAAAACGCAACACTCGAACTCTACTCTTCTCACGTTTAAATGTTCGAATGAAAATTCTCCAAATCCGCAGTTCATCTTCAAGAGAAGCAACCAGAACGCGACTTTGCTCAAAAAGCTCACCTCCGTCGAGATCGCAAGGATTAGAATCTGCTTGGTTCCTGACGACGAAAGGCGAGAATTACAGTGCAGTTTATATGGGGATGTCAACGAAGAGGCAATTCGACGAGGTATTTTTCATTTTGAAATCAACTTCAAACGGATGAACATACGCTCAGCAATTTTTCAGCAAAATCGGGACACCATTTTCAGCTGTAACTGTTCTCTTTACGAACGATTATTTCACGAGCAATGGGCGCTGTGTAATTTGTCCGTGGATCATCCGGAAATTAATTATGAAAGTCATACGGTTATTCTTGGTGAAGTGGCTGTCGGGATTGTAGTAACCTATGTAGCTGTTCACATCTACCAGCTGGTTAGAAAAATGTGCCGTGGCAAAAATTAATAAAACACAAAATATTGAGGTTTTAAAGACTGGCTCACATCTATAACACTGGTACACAAATCTATTTTGTTTATGTTGTGTTTTATTTATTCGGATGAAACCTTCAATCCTTAAGTCCAGTCCGGTCCACTCCAGTTACGAGAATCAATCATTCGTCGCTTAAATGCTATCTTCTGAAGTCTCCAACGTTCAAACTTTAAAACTTTAAAACAAGGTGCTTCGACCCGCTTGACGTTCTCACAATAACCGCGTTCCGTCAATGACCGTGAATCCGTTCCTTCAAATCAGCACTTTTGCCGAACCTCTTCCAGTCAATCGCGTACCCCGTTTGTGATTCAAATTGTGCCAACTCGCGCAGTTTGTCTCTCTGTCCTCGTCAATTAAACTCGTGGTAGCTTGAATTAACGCGCCCCAGCACAAGTCTTCAATTTCAACCGTACGTGGACTCTTTTTTATCGCTGGTCGCTTCGAAATTCCGCTGAACTCCAGAACGAAAACAGAAAGTCGAGACGTGATGCGCGTGGTGTGGTCGGTCCAGAATATTGGCCACAATCGGCGGACGAGCAATAACTGACCTTTTTTGTTGTTGCTGTTGTTGCTGGCAGTCCCCGTGTCTGTTTGACTAGCCAGAACTGCGACAGGTTCTGCAAGTGTCTGAGTTTGATGACGCAAGTTTGTTTGTCTTTAATTTGAACCTGAGTTTGGGCTAGCGAACGTGCTGACCGCTGAGTAGGAGACTTTTGTTTTGGTGGGAACCTGCTGACCAAGTCGATGGCCGCGCGGTGGTGAATTGGCGAAAATTGAGCGATTTTTTCTAGAGATCCGTTAGGTATAGTATACATTTCTGAGCTGTCTTCAAATTTCAAGTGTTTAAAAAAGAAAAATTATAACTTTAGATTTGAACAAAAAACAAAAAACAAAAAACAAAAAACAAAAAACAAAAAACAAAAAACAAAAAACAAAAAACAAAAAACAAAAAACAAAAAACAAAAAACAAAAAACAAAAAACAAAAAACAAAAAACAAAAAACAAAAAACAAAAAACAAAAAACAAAAAACAAAAAACAAAAAACAAAAAACAAAAAACAAAAAACAAAAAACAAAAAACAAAAAACAAAAAACAAAAAACAAAAAACAAAAAACAAAAAACAAAAAACAAAAAACAAAAAACAAAAAACAAAAAACAAAAAACAAAAAACAAAAAACAAAAAACAAAAAACAAAAAACAAAAAACAAAAAACAAAAAACAAAAAACAAAAAACAAAAAACAAAAAACAAAAAACAAAAAACAAAAAACAAAAAACAAAAAACAAAAAACAAAAAACAAAAAACAAAAAACAAAAAACAATAAACAATAAACAAAAAACAAAAAACAAAAAACAAAAAACAAAAAACAAAAAACAAAAAACAAAAAACAAAAAACAAAAAACAAAAAACAAAAAACAAAAAACAAAAAACAAAAAACAAAAAACAAAAAACAAAAAACAAAAAACAAAAAACAAAAAACAAAAAACAAAAAACAAAAAACAAAAAACAAAAAACAAAAAACAAAAAACAAAAAACAAAAAACAAAAAACAAAAAACAAAAAACAAAAAACAAAAAACAAAAAACAAAAAACAAAAAACAAAAAACAAAAAACAAAAAACAAAAAACAAAAAACAAAAAACAAAAAACAAAAAACAAAAAACAAAAAACAAAAAACAAAAAACAAAAAACAAAAAACAAAAAACAAAAAACAAAAAACAAAAAACAAAAAACAAAAAACAAAAAACAAAAAACAAAAAACAAAAAACAAAAAACAAAAAACAAAAAACAAAAAACAAAAAACAAAAAACAAAAAACAAAAAACAAAAAACAAAAAACAAAAAACAAAAAACAAAAAACAAAAAACAAAAAACAAAAAACAAAAAACAAAAAACAAAAAACAAAAAACAAAAAACAAAAAACAAAAAACAAAAAACAAAAAACAAAAAACAGAAAACAAAAAACAAAAAAACAAAAAACAAAAAACAAAAAACAAAAAACAAAAAACAAATAGCTGTATTCATTCGTAACATTTGTCTTGATTAGCTCCAGATGCCGGTGTTTGATGAAAATTATTCAATAAGATAATCGTAGATATACGTGAACATTCTTCTCAGTCTTTGAAAAATAATTAAATTTTAATAGAAAATATTTAAAGCACTTGGCATTTTGCGGATCTGCAAATTGAAATTTTAACAGTTTTCCTCAATGAGCCAAATTAATACTCATATGTGGTGAATAATTATTTTAATGTATGTATGTATGTATGTATGATCCCCATACCCGCAGGCAACTTGGTCCTGGAACACATGTGAGCGCTAGGTGAACAATTCGATCATCTTTTACTCCGTAATCTGTACACCCACGTGCATAAGTTTTTTTTTGCACGAATTTTAATGCTACAAATACCGGCGCATAAAATAAAATGGTTTCCCTCTTCCCTTCCCAAGCGCCGGATATTTGTAGCGGGTGTAGGGACACTTTGCATAGACGCCCTTGTTTCCATCACGTCACTGAGGGTATGGAGCGACGAGAAATTAATAAGCATGCCCCCCTAGTCGAACCTTCATTAGAGAAGCAGGCAATCCACAACTCACAGCGAACGACCAAGGGAACACCCTACCGCGTATTTAGTGAAAATTGGCGTAGTTAGTCTTGAGTGAAGTGAGTGACTGTTAGCGTATAAGTGAAAGAGTTTTGTTTTGTATTATAACAAGAACGGGCTCACCAAATTAAGTATCTTCGATATCAGCTTCATCTTCTGTTTCAAGAGTGATCCGATTTGATTAATTTGAGATCCTTCGACAAACTTGAAACAACCAAACGATGACACGAATTCCGCTGGATTTCAAAACGTCACCGACGAACCCAATAGATGTCCTAGGAAACGCACCGGATTGAGAACACCATTCGCCGATGAGTTGCTACCAGGAAATGCTAGCCATGATGACGTTAGAATCCGGAAAGCAGCTCCATTTTCTGCAACATGCTCGGGGCCCGCGATTTGAGGTTACTGTGGCATCTCTTCTTGCTCCGCTGGAATCCACCGCCAGAACACATTTTTCGCGACCACCATTTTTTCCACAGAATATCGCCGGAAATAAAGGCAATTTTTCCCACTATTTAACACGAAATTTGAGGGACCTGTGGTGAATAATTATTTTAATACCTTTAAATTCGATCGATTACTAAGTATTCAACTTTTGATGTATTTCCACAATTAAATCTGAATTTCCAGACCAGAATTTGATTTTTTTTTCAGGTTCAGAAATTCCCGGGACAAATTATAAAAATGCCCGGAATTCGCAAGTTCCTGCACTAGGTAATATAATAGGTTTTTAACTATTGAAATTTGACTTAAATATGCCGGCTGTACTTTTTTTTCTTTTTAATAATCAATTTTCGGATTATCGAAACTTCAGATAATCGAGGCTTCGGATAATCGAGTCTGGACTGTAAACATGATCAAATACATTCAGCTTCTTGCTTAAACCAAATTATGTTTGCTTATAATTTAAAAATATGGCTTCGAGTAAAACACAAAATGATAGAAAAGCTTTGTTACAGATTTTTCTTTAAGTAAAAAATCATCTTCACAACAACATCATAACCGTTCAAGCTAAAACAATCCGCAAATCGGGGCTGTGATCCATATCTGCGGCTTTGCCTCTTCTTTTACGACCTTTCTTCTTTCTGTGGACGCCTCTAATCACGTCATCCGTTAACCGCTGGCAGGGCCCAGGAAGTCACGCAAGCACAAAAAGAGACGTCATCATTCCCAAAAGTACTACTTTTGCTCGTAAAAATATGAATCGCCACACAAACTGTCATAAAAGAAGCCCCCTGGAGGTTTCTCGGATTCGGAGAAAAAGCGAGAGAGATTTTCGACTTGGCTGATTGTCCGGCAGCAGCAAATCTTGGCATTGTCTTGACCAACCCGGGGAGGGGGGTCCTTAGGCCAAGGAGTCGGTCGTAAACTTGGCTGTTGTGACGTCCCCAAGCTTTGGAATGATTTTACTTGGACACGGACAAGAAATCAGTCAAGTGTTATAATTAGGCTTTTCTTCAGAACATTTAACATCATTTGCTGAGAATATTCAACAACAACAATACTTTTTCCCATTATAAAAAGAAATACTGACTCTTTTGAGGTGACCTTTGTCGTTTCGATTCTGGGAGACTTTTGAAACAGCAACTTCGGGCGAAAGAAAATGAATTATCGTTAAATGCTGTGGAAAAGTATGGGAAGACATGTTTTGCTGAATCGGTACAATTTTCGGGAATTTGTTCGAATTTGTCGCACTTTTAGTAACTAATTGTGTTTACAATTGAGTTGTTTCGTCGAACAATTTGCTGAAAATTTCAAAGAAATTTTAATTTTCACTTTACAAGTTTCACCTTCAATTAAGATGCATGATATTCCATGTAACTTTATATACCTTCCCTCCACTTAACTCTGCAATTGTTTCCTGACTTCATTACAAATTCCCAGCAACTCCTAACTAATAAAAGTTTTCTCTTTTCTTTTCTTTTCCAGGTAAGCCCACCCTTTCAAACAAGATGTGCATTTCCGTTTCCTCTGCACTACACGCTGATGTTCGTAAAAGTTCTAAACGTTTGCACACAAACACATCGACCTCCTCCTTTCGGGTTCCTGGTCATCTTCCTCATCTCTGTTGTACATGTTACTGCACCAGTGCACTCAACCGCATCATCATTTCATAAACGACGAAGAAACATTGAGAAACTTCAACCCCTCAAGCCATATAATTGTCTGTACTTTAATGTAGTTGTTTTGTATAGACTAGTTGATGTGCTTCAAGGTGGAAATGATATCAAAAAGTTTAATATTTTTATCGGTATTATTGTAAAATAGTTGTGTTATAAATGTTTATTTTATAATATTCGTAAACTTCGAATTCCGACGACGTACCTTCTGAGCTGCGATGTTGTGGAGTGGACTATAACAATTGTTACCTTGACTTTTCTGAAAAACCATCTAAGAGTCAATTCAAAAAAGAAGCTTGTACGTTTCTTCCTCCATTCCCAAAAGCTTCTCACACACGTGCCCTTTGGCTTCAAAAATATCTTGAACCCATTGAAGAAATCCAACCCCCATGTATCGATTTGCTGACACATATTCTCAGCAGCATGCTCCACGTCACGAATTTGCATTACTTTCCACTTAAGGACCTTTCATTGTGAAATTATTCGACATCCGTTCTCGATTTTCACAGACTTCCTCGGGATTTCCCCATGCAGCACACAAGAGTAAGAAACGAAAAACCCTTTTTCGCACACAGAAATGCTCGGGGTTCAATTTACATAAGCAACGTAATGTTTAGCCAATATTCTCCGACTCCTCTTTGGAAATCATTCGAATCGAACTCGTACGTGTGCAAACCAAACTGAAAAAAAAAGAACTTTCCCAACCTTTCGAGATGAGCAGCAGCACCGAGCAAGGCATTCTGTTGTTTTTCTTTGGCCAATCCCAATCAAATCAGATCGAATATTGGCTTGATGATTGAGACGTTGTTGGGACACCACCATAGAAGAACCACAATTCGAGAATCGGAGTCTATTCTGCATCAATTGTGGTGGTGGTGGTTTGGCCTTGTCGGAGCATGATTTTCACACGTGTTCTTGGTACGTGGTAGGGGAGCAAAAGTATCTCTATATCTGCATTTGGGAGGGAATGCTTGATGAATGTGTTTTACATATGAAAACACTTATCTAGGGAATATCTAATGCAGTTTTCTTTGAAATTGGAGAATTGTTGGTAGATAAAATTCTTGAATATTTTTTGTAATTTCCCCCATTCAAATAGATCATAAGCACACCCAGAACTGGGTATCAGCATACGAGAGGATAAAGAGCACGATTCGGTAGTAAAATGGTACTGTGTGCGGACGGAGAGGATAAATCCCGAAATTACCGAGAGTACTTTACTCATGGTTCATCTTCAAAAAAAGTTCATCTATCAAAAAAAAAAAAGTACCGGTACTGAGACTCGAACCCAAGACCTTCGGCATATTGAACCGTGCCTTTGCCGTATGGGCCACCATGGCTCGATGACTAAGTGGCGGTCATTTGTCCATATAAGCCACTTAATAGGATGAACTGTTCCAATGAACGAATGAACACGCGAGAGGACTTTACTCTCGCTAAATAGCACTTTACTCACGTTTCTTTTTGTGAGGACTATCCCCTCGTTCTTCAACTTTGGGTGCAAAATTATGTATTCTAACCAAATGTATAAACATAATAAACAATAATTGAAAACAAAACTAAGACACGCAGAAGTATTCCACCTAAAACGGGAGTCAAAAATTGAGGGGTGGTCCGAAAAATCAGAATTCTTGAATGATTTAATCCCAAGTAACATTTTTCTATCTTGAAGAGCTCTTGTAGAACTCCTGGAAAAAATGTAACTTGGGATAGTACATTCTACTCTACCAACCTAGAACGTGACAGATGGGGTAAAATTGCTCCTAATTAGATTTCGTTTGGAATTTCTTTGAATAACCTATGATGTCATTTGCGAAAACAAACACAGTTTTCGTTTCTAAATCGCCAAAAATATATTTGTATACAAATTTTGAATCATCTAAAAGGATTCGTCAGGGGAACGTTTAAATTTTTACGAAAAAATAGGGTTTTGATTCACTAGTTTTGCCTTCCTCACTGAGGTAAGGCTATAATCCTGCTCTAAAAATGAACTTTTTATTTACAGCTCAAAAACCCACCTTAGTGTTATATCGTTGGTTAAGTAATCGAAAGAACTTTCCAACGAGTCCCAAACATTGAAGATCTGGCAACCCTGCCTCGAGCTATGCCCATTTAAGTGATATTTATGTACTTTTTTGTAGCCGGATCTCACTTAAATGTATGTAAACAATGTCCGAATCCATTATCCGACCCATCGTTGGTTAGGTTATCGAATGACCTTTCCAACCAGTCCAAAATATTGAAAATTGAAAAATGTAATTTGTTATTCCGGATCTAAAAAATGATGAAATTTGTGTCCAAACCCATCTTATTACTCATTGTTGGTAGGGAGTGAGGAAGGCATCAACCGCATAGGTGGATTAAGTTAGTTTTTTTGTAGCTTTGGCAATGTCTTTTTCAAGGACATAAACGATAAAATTATCGAGGTTCGATAACGATATCGTTTTCGTTGTCGTTGTCTTGATAATCTTATCTATGAGAACTATTTTTTTAAATATTTCTGAATTGACTTTATTTATCAATATCATGTTTAGTTTAAATGCTTTTACTAAATACTAAGCATAAATACTAAAAAATCACAAAATACCGTATTCTTAGAGAATTCTCAAATTTTCATAATTTGAAATATGGGTGTCAAACGATTCGATTTTTTTTGCATTTTTGCAATTTTTGCATTTTTACTGTTTTAGAGTTTTTTGAAAAATTGGTATTGCAAGTTATTAAAGTTTGAGAATGTATTTTCAAAAACATGCGGTATTCGTGAAAATTGGAATTGATTTCAATAACTATAAAACAGTGCAAATACATACAAGTTTTAAAATCGTTTGATACTCGTATTGCAAATGATGAAAATTTAAGTATTTTTGAATGAATACGATAATTTGTGCAAGCAATTCACTAAAAAAATAAACTCTACTACAAATAAAAAAACATACAAAATTTCACTTCATTTGATTTTATTTTATGATTTTTTAAAAGTATTTTCGAAAAATACAGTACTAGTTTTGTTTTTTTTTTGTTAGTATTTATGCTTTGAAACTTAATTGGCAAAAATTCACTTCGGATATTCGAATGACAAACAATGTTTTTTTCGTTGTCTTATTTTTGATTGTTGAGCTTTAGTATGACCCCTTAACTACTTTTTAGTGAAATAGAATTTTCAAATACAAGATGGCGGCCAAGATGACGATGATTTATTTTTGAAAAAATGAATTTTTTCGATTAAATTTTCCCAAAGATGGATAAGAAATGACAATATTTTTTAAAATTAAAGAAAGAAAATTTTGTTGATAAAATAAACCGTGCACTTCATTAAAATTTTATACATTTGCTTTTCGATTGAGAATTCTAAAAATGATTTTTTCCCTTCTCGAGATGCTGATTGGAGACTTCTATGAAGAAAATTATTATGCAAAATTACTTATTTGGCCGTAAGGAATCGATGGAGATAAAGTTTCACATAAATCAAAAACTACACAAATTAAAAATAGGATTTATTCGCGAAATTCTTGGGAATCTGCTAATGGGGAAAAATGAGAAACACGATAACAAAAAAAAAAAATGAGAAAGTTATTCCGAAGCTCGTCCAATTACCCATAAGTTTGGCATTTTATTTGTTGTTTTTTACCACATTTATATTTCTACATAACACATTGACCACATTTACATTTAACTTGTTTTATTATTGATATAAGCTATATTATGCCAATAAGATTCGAAAAAAAAACACGAATTTTTGTCACGAATTACATTACATTAAGCTTACTTATTAGAATATAAACGCCATGGCAAAATTGTATTTTCGGATAATCGAATCTTTGGATAATCGAATCAAGAAAAAAACAAATTTTCGTTTTTTTGTCGAGCTCTAGTATGACCCCTAAACTACCCTAAAGTAATTTAGAATTTTTAAATCCAATATGGTGGCCAAAATGGCGATTAAGAAATATTGAAAAAATGTCTTAATTTGATGATTTCCTTTAAAACAGAAAAAGGCCTTTTTTCAATATTCAACCATTCAAAATGGAATAAAATGGGGTAGCACATAAAAAATTGCTTTTAAAAATTAAAAAAAATAAAATAAATGTTTTTTTGTTCATGATTCGATCATCTTAAGTCCCATATAAGTCTTCGGATAATCGAAACTCGAATAATCGAGTTTGAATTGTAAATAAAAAAAAATCCTGCAATAAACAATTTTCACAACTGCCTTCAAATCGATGCACCTAAAATTATTAACTTTATTCTGATTGAGCAAAATTTATGCTTTGTAATACAATAATTTGAAATAAGAAAAGAAATACAATCTTGTTCGAGTACCAACCGGTTCAATGGAGTCGCGTGGTCTGTCACCTGCTGCGGCATAGCGGACCTCCACCAAAATTCCAATGCATATTCAAGCAATCGGAGAAATAAACAGCAGGACATCGGTCTTTGTTTTCATTAGTCGAGAAAATGCAGCATGTTCTTCGCGAGTGAACCTGCTACCAAAATGAACCCAAAATTATTGCTCAATGAGCTTCGCCTACTCTCCTCTCGCGAACCTCTCGCCCAGGAACAAGTCGGAAAGTGAACCCGTCCACATGCTTTCCGCCAGACCAAACACCGAAATCATCTGTTTTGGTCCGCGTCAACCGACTATAAACAGAGAGCCAATCGGGCAATTTTCTCACCAAAATGAACTCGCGTGAACTTTTTACGCTCACTCTCTCTCACAAAATTCACAACCGCAGCCAAGATAAGCCGCGGCGGCGGCTTGCTTTTTCTGTTGGTAGTCGTGTTTCCCTGCGTCCAATTTGCAGCAGTGTCTTCTTCTGAGCCATTGTCGCCGGCTTCGTTCCGTCCATCGTGTCAGTCTGCTGCGGTCGGTCCACGAGTGTGGTCGGGGTCTCCTTTCGGTCGCCGGGAAGTTATTTCGCGAAGTTTGCGCACTCCGTGGGGCTTTGTTTGTGATTTGCAGAACAATTTATATTGTTTTTAGGAGGTTCGATTGCTCGGGTTGATGGGGTTCTAATTGGATTCAACTATGATCATCAGATCAACTCATGCGGATTCTTTCGCTGAAGATTTCGTTGAACAGCTGGCTTCGCACGACGAAGTCTTCGCGACAGCGATCCGGCGTGTAAATTGAGCGGAATTGTTTGAGCACGAGAAGCATCTACACGTCTATAGGACAATATCAAATAAAAATACAATACAATATTCACTCGAGAGTGGTGTGTTGGTAGTGTCTGCGTGCTCGGCAAACTGAGTCAAGAATCACTAAAGGTCTGATGGCGGAACGGAATCGTGAAGAGTGGAAAAAATACCGCGTGTGCTAGCAAAAATAAGCAAAAGAACGACTAAATTAAAGTGCATTCCCTTTACGAAGAGTGTCTTCTCGTCCCAGAATAAAGAGTGTGAGCGATTGTGATTTGTGACGATTTTTCACGCGCGGCGACCGAGGCAATAACCTCTGGCTCAGAGGCGATTGTTCAGGAAGATCTACCAAGTCTTGATCAAAGATTTTTTACAAAGGATCATGACAAAATATCACGCGTCTGGATTGTGATATCTAAGTCTTTCTCATTGGAGAAAAGAGATATATTTCATTACACTTTTATGATAGAAATGTTCCAGAAACTGTGATCCAATATATTCAGAAGATCGATCGGTAGACCACCTTTAACGTAACAGCGGATTAACAACTTATTTGTTTACACATATTGTTGCACGGAGAAAAATAAGCTCCGAAAATCGTGTACAAGCCTTCATGAATTTGGGAACCACGAACAAAGTGTCCAAATGTCATGTTAAGTTTTTCAAAAACGTTCCATGGAATTTGAACACTTTGTTCGAGGTTCCCATTTTCATGAACGCTTGTTCACGATTTTGGGAACACATTTTTCTCCGTGTGGATCTTGTCGTAACTGACATTTTTCAGATCTGCAGTAGTGAAAAATCGAGAGATGCAATTGTTAGTATTATGACTTTAATCTTGTAGACTCTGCAAGCCACTATGGTCTAATTATTATCATTTTTGCGAATCAATCTAGAAATTCTATAATTAACGTTCGGAAATACCAAAGTTAAAAACTTGGAAGCAGTTGAGAACAATGCGAAAAGAGGCTCAAATCTGTGCTGAAAAGACCTTTTCTTGGAGTTATATCAACAGCAAGAAAGACCTCAGTCCAGTAGATGAACTCAGTGAGGCTTTTAATCGAGTGTAGGCATCTGCCAAATCTGTTTGCCTATGTGCTTAGGACGGCACAGTCCTCGTTGACACCGGTGTTCAAAGTGGCAAACCAAACCAAACGTCAGCGGCGGGTTAGTGAAGGTGTTCAGTTGGAAAAAGTGTCCGCTGAAATGGACCAGTTTGTTTTGGAAGGTATTTTTAGCCAAGTGATATTTCAGGCACTATGGAGAATGCTTGTGATACTGTTTGACACCACCTTAGCGAAATTGAAGCAGTGTGCCGGTTTCGCTCTTGGAGATCATTTGAATTTTTGCGTTTTGAATGTTTTTGCTATGCTGAAATTTGCATCGATAGACAATATCTCTGTTTCTATTTATGTTGTTTCAAGGGTCGACCAGTCAGTCTAGCTGATTCAAACCTGATTCTCTCAAATATTCTGACTCTATCTCATTAACGAGTCTGTCTGAATTAAGTTAAATTTGATAACATTTCACAACATTGTTAAATTTGATAAAAGATATTTGATCAGCATAAAAAAAAAACAGTTGTTGAGAATTTTTATGATTTTAATTATCATCTTTAAAAAACAAAATACAGAAAATTGATTTAATTGGGTAAATTTGTATAACTGAAAATACAAAAAGAGAAAATTGTAGCAATAATGCTTCCCAAAAAAGACTGTTGAACTAAAAAAAAAAACAATTTCACGTTATTGAGCTATATTGTCGTATGACCCTTTTTGAGAGGAAGTAAGCCGCTGTCAGTGCGAGCCACCTTCATTAGCTTACTTTTGTGTAAACTTATGAGATAGTGTTAAACGGAGACAGAAGATTCTCTTCACGCTTATCAGGTTTCAATGGACGAAGCTTTTTCCTTGAAGTAAAATTGTCTAATTATTTTTATTCTCGCAATTTCCAATATCAATCTCACCATTCATTTGAAAAAAATATAGCAAAAAAACATCGTCAGGTCAAATAAATATTTATTTTGGTAAAATTATTTGAGAGCGAGTCCACGAACAGGACCTCACAAGTCTGCCAGAATTTTCAGGGGTTGTTTGGACATATAAAATAAGTATTTTACCAAATATGAGCAACTGGAAGTGGGGCGTCAAAAATCTTAAAAATTCTGTAACTTAGGCAAAATTTAAATTCCAAAATGCACATGAAAGGGCTGTCTGCCTGCGTGGATCAATCGGACCGCGCACTAGACTCACAATCCAGAGGTCGCCTGTTCGAATCCCGAGGCGGAATTAAAAAAATCTAAGTGTAGAAAGGCGGAAGGCGGAGTATTCTCGCAAAAAGATCGATAGGAAGGATGAAGCAACAAAATTGGTTAAATCAGAAGGGAGTTATTGGCTTATTTTGTGAAGAATAGCACAACTTCTAAACTCATATAAAAAAGTGTTCCATCCAGATATCAACTCGATTCGACCTAGAGTGGCATCGCAGCTTAACATATAATCTTTCAGTGAATTTTTTGGGTGTAAATTTTTTCTCGGGGGACCCCTTAGATCCCATTTTATAGTGGAGCAATTCTCTACGAAATCAGTCTTTTTTTAAATTTTAATTTGTGTATTTTTTTAATCTGGCTGAAACTTTTGTGGAGCTTTTGATATGCTCAAAGAAGCCATTTTGCATCGTTAGTTTGTCCATATAATTTTCCTTACAAATTTGGCAGATGTCCATATAAAAATGATGTATGAACATTCAAAAATCTGTATATTTTGAAGTATTTTTTTGATCGATTTGGTTTCTTCGGCAAAGTTGTAGGTATGGATAAGGACTACACTGAAAAAAAAAATGATACACGGTTAAAAAATTGGTGATTTTTTATTTTACGTTTCGTCTCTCAAACTTGATTTGCAAAAAAACATTATTTTTAATTTTTTTATATGTTTTAGGGGACATAAAATGCCAACTTTTTTTTAGAAATTTCCAGGTTGTGCTGAAAATCTTTTACCGAGTTATGATTTTTTTAATCAATACAGATTTTTTTCATAAAATCCAAATATCGGTCGCAAAAAATGTTCAGCTTCATTTTTCGATGTAAAATCAAATTTGCAATCAAAAAGTACTTCAGTGAAATTTTGATAAAGTGCACCGTTTTCAAGTTAAAGCCATTTGTAGGTAACTTATTTGAAAATAGCCGCAGTTTTTCATTTTTTTAAATTAGTGCTCATGTGTGCCCACTTTTGAAAAAAAAAAAAATTAGAGCTGAGAAAATTCTCAATATTTTGCTTTTTCGAACTATATTGATACGACCCTAAGTTGCTGAGATATTGCCATGCAATTGTTTAAAAACAGGAAAATTGATGTTTTCTAAGTCTCACCCAAACAAACCACCATTTTCTAATGTCGATATCTCAGCAACTAATGGTCCGTTTTTCAATGTTTAAATATGAAACATTTGTGAAATTTTCCGATCTTTTCGAAGACAATATTTAAAAAAAATTTAAATCAAAAGGGCCAAACATTCTGTATGACGTCCTTTTAAAATTTTAGTCTTTGTTTAAAAATTTATAGAATATCTTTTTCGAAAAGATCGGAATTTCACGAATGTTGCATATTTTAACATTTAATTCGGACCATTAGTTACTGAGATATTGACATTAGAAAATGGTGGGTTGTTTGGGTGAGACTCAGAAAACATCAATTTTCCTGTTTTTAAACCTTTGCATGCCAATATCTCAGCAATTATGGGTCGTATCTAGAGCGTCCAATTTCCCGGGGTTACAAAATTCCCGGGAAACGGGAAATTTTCAACCAATTTGAAATTTAACAAAAATTGTTCTGATCCTGTTTCTGATTAATATTTTGCAACAAAATTGTATAGAACTGTAACTTTAATGGTAAAAATGAGTGTGAGGATCAATTAATGGCTTGAAAGCTTGTAAAAAATCATGCAACTTTGAGAAAATATTAAAAAAAATCTAATTTTATATGCTGTCTTTCAAATCGTACCAAATCAAAACAAAAATATTATTAGTATTTTTTTGAGAAATATTGTTTTAATGAAAGTGTTTGGAGAGAGAAAATCTATGCTAAAAAGCAACAGAATTGCTTTTAAATTTGACTCAGTGACCATAAAGTTGAAATGAAAAAAAAAAACAAGCAGAAATAATGTTGTTTGATGGCAAATTACTTATTTCAGAACAAGTTTTTTAACTTGTGAATAAATAGATAATCATTGAATTTGCCCTAAAAATCTAATTTCCAGCGCTATTTAACTTGAAACACTATTTCATGAAATCACAACACAAAGTTTTACAATATTTGAAGCGAGTTTTTGAAATATGGTTGCATTCTTTGGGTAAATTTCATATGATACGAAGTTGTTTTTTAATGATTTTTTTGATTAAAATTGGTTGAAATTAAACGATATATTTTCATATTTTAAATTTATAACTACAAACAGTTATTTCTCGAATACTTTTAAACAAATTCTTCTCGAACAACCCTTTTTGAAAAATTTAATTATATCAATTCAATTTTCATCCAATTTGGTCAAGGTAAACAAAAATGGTGAATATCTTATTTTCAAATGATATAAAAAAAATGTTAAAATAGGTTGTCGAAAATAAAATAGGTAATATTCATTCCACAAAAGCGTTATTTGTGTTGTCCAACATGTAAGCAAAAAATATTCCTAGTTGCGAATGCTTCAGAAATAAATATTATCTGAATTAAACCTTGACATGAAATTCACAGACAAGCTGATTAGTTCAATATGAACAGTAGATTGAAATGAATAAAATCAAATCAGGTTTTCTAATTATTATTTCTTGTATGACTTCAAAACGTTGATGCCAAAAAGGTAGGAAAATGTATACTTCCGCTTGTATTTCGGGAATTCCCGGGAAATTTACAAATTTCCCGGGAAACGGGAAATATTTTTTTCCGGGAAATCCCGGGAATTCCCGGGATTTTTTTTCCCGGGACGGGAAATTGGTCGCTCTAGTCGTATCAATAAAGTCTAAAAAAGCAAATTATTGAGAATTTTCTCAGCTTTTAAAAAAAATATTTTTTTTCAATAATGGGCAAAAATGTGCACTAATTTAAAAAAATATTAAAAAAGTTACATAAAAATGGCTTTAACTTGATAACGGTGCACTTTATCAAAATTTCACTAAAGTACTTTTTGATTGCAAATTTGAGACCGATATTTCGATTTTTTGAAAAAAAATTTGCATTGATTAAAAAATTCATAACTTGGTCAAAGATTTTTTGCACAACCTGAAAATTTCTGAAAGTTGGAATTTGATGTCCCCTAAAACATATAAAAAAAAATAAAAAAAGTGTTTTTTGCAAATCAAGTTTTATTGACAAATAGTTAAATAAAATATCAACATTTTTTTTTACCGTGTATCATTTTTTTCAGTGTAGTAAGGATCCATACCTGCAACTTTGTCGAAGACACTAAATCGATCAATAAATTACTTCAAAAGCTACAGATTTTTGAATTTTCCTACATCATTTTTGTATGGGCAGCTGCCAAATTTGTATGGAAAATTATGTGGAGAAACTAATGATTGTGGTTTGGTTGAGCTAACTAATGATGCAAAATGGCTTCCTTGGGCATACCGAAGGCATCACAAAAGTTTCAGTCGGATTAAAAAATACAAAAAAAAAACCGACCGAATGACCGAAATCTGAGAGAACTGTTCGTTGATAATTTTATCAAATTCGTGTTTCTGAGTCGATTTCACAATAGACACACGCATTTTATCCCTTTAAAAAATGTGCAATAAATTCAGAGTGTAAAATCCAACGACTTTTCACACAATGGTACTTTTGCATGCGATTTTAATATATTACATCAAGGAGCCGCCTGGTTCTCCGTAAACCACGTTCTTTTGT
Organism: Culex pipiens pallens; assembly: GCF_016801865.2. NCBI lineage: Eukaryota > Metazoa > Arthropoda > Insecta > Diptera > Culicidae > Culex > Culex pipiens. The sequence continues at coordinate 107,758,474 of NC_068938.1, forward strand.
CCAAAAAAATGGCAAATTTCTTGCTGCGCTCAGCTCGATACCACTAATGATTTACATTCGTTCCGCTGTCAGACCACCCCTCGACCTCCCACGATGGAAGTCTAGCAGAAAATTAATGAAAGTGCAGAAGCGAAAGACCAAGCGCCAAGCGCGATTCTTGATTCATTACTTCCCCGTTTCGTTCCAGCACAGCTCGTGAAAACATTAAACGTCAAAACGTTTTTTTTTTGTCGTGTCTAATTGTGAACGCAATTTGATTAAGTGATAGTGAGAAGGGAAAAAAGATAATTGCAGTCAAATTTAGCAAAGTGACGAAGAAAGTGAAGAAATACCATAACCGAAGAAGTAGTTTTTGCTAGGTGGTGACAGTGAACAAGTCAATGCAACAAAAAAGTGCCGAAACAAGAGAAGAAAAGTAATTCCGTTGTCGCCTGCAGCAAGGAAAACCCAAAAAAGGGGAAAACGAATCGAAGAAAATAAATAATAACCAGATCGTCGCGCCCACTACAACTGTGTGAAGCCACGTGTGCACGTGGCCTGTTTTTGTCATCTGGTGTAGTTTCGTGCAAGTGTGTAACGTCGACACAGACGACGCCGCCGGCTGAATACATCGATTCCAACCCGAAAGCTGCCTCGGGGTTATCAGACGTGACATCGCGCAATATAAGCAAAACGAAGAAGAAGAAGAAGGGGATGTTAGTGAGAGGAAAGTGTTAGTATGGATACAACCCTGCCTCTGAAGGAGGGAAAACAGTGAAAGATAAAAAAAACGGGACGAAGTCCATGACGGATAGCCCCAGAGATAACCCCACTTCGTCTGGGTGGCTCCTCTTTTCTTGTATGGAAATGAAAGTGTGTCCTGGAGTGTCCTCGTCGGAGCGATAGTGTCCACGTTGTGTGGGGGTGTTGTTGGTGACCACCCCCCTCCCCCACCCAAACGCAGAGGAGGTGCAGATAGATAAATTAATGGTTTGTGGCGTCGGCGATCGATTTGTCTTGAGCTCTCTTGACCGAAGCCCAACCAACCAACCAACCACCAACGCAGGCCGAGACTGGGAGTGAAACCGAATTTGCTTCTGGCGGTTTCGGCTTTCGGAATAAATTAAACCATAAATTATGGGACTACGCCGATGGTGGTGGTTGGTGGTGGTCAGGAGCAACTAGACGAGTCCTGAAAAAGTTGACGGTAGGATCGAAGATCTGGGACGGGGATGACGCCGATGAGTCCGCAATGGCGGCGTGTGCATGCTGGAGTGATTAATTTCAGTGGGGAAAAAGCGTTGTAAGGAAATCTGCGTATTTTTTTTTCGTTTGATCGAAGAAGTAGTTTTCGGAAAATCTCGTTTAAGTTGGCCATCAAAGATTCAGACAAAAAAAGTAACTTCAGTTGAATTTAGCATGGGAAAACAATTATTACACTTATATAATAATTCATAAGCAAATCCTGCCAAAATCACAAAAAATGTTGTTGATTCTTCCCACATATCAATTCCATGAAGAAAAGTATAGTACAGTACATATTTAATACACAGTACTGTTTCTGATAATGATTGTTTTTTTCGTTCGTTTTTTAGTGGTTAATAAAATTAAATGAAAAAAGAAAAAAATCGTTACATGTAAATGAAAAATCAACAAATTGTGTGCATTGGTATTGAATTTCTTCATTTTCTATTCAAAAACAATTAAACTCAAGACGAAAACCCATCGAATTAAAACGATGTAGGATAATTCATTTTCAACCAAGCGGCTTTTAAATGGTTTATAAACCCCCGATTAAAGTGTAATTTAAATGATGGAAGACACTATTTTCAGAAGATACAAATATTAATACTTTTTTTTTAAATTTGTGTTGTAGAGAATTGTTCAAAAGCAAGCTATGAAAAATATAACCATTTTCGTCACACTTAGCTTTTCGTCATATTCTCGTTAATTTTGCAGTTTGTCACTTTTCAAACAACATTTTCAGATGCATCAATAATAGAACGTTGCTTGCACATTTTCATTTGAGCTTTTTTTAAAATAATAACGTTTAGACCACTTTTCAAAAAAAAGTATTAGTCAATAATATTTGTATTTTTTTCCTGCATTTTAAGTGGTACTTCCACAAAATTTTTAAACGAAAAAAAATCGTGGATTTACTTTTAAATTTGACTTTGAACCATAAAAAAACTCAAAGAAGTGGCGTATTTTCTTCTTTCAATGCATTTTTTTTTTTCAGAAAGCCCGTTAAAGTTTCCCTACAAAGTTTGAACCAAAAAAAAGTTTGTTCCAAGTTGATCCAGTAATACCAAATAGAACTGAGCTGACAGAATATTTTATGGTCAATTAAGGCCGTTGCAATTTTTTTTTGAAGTTTATGTGTTTAGTTTATGTTTATGTCCCTCGACTCTGACCAAAGTCGATGAGGGAGGGGGCAAAAAAATAAAAAAGTTTTAAAATTGGATTTACGAGCCATGGTTTTAACATTTGAATGAAAAAAGTGTTTAAAAATGCCTTAATACACCTGTCTAGTTGCTTTGCAATCATTAGTTTCCTAAATACTCAAGAATCGACGAAAATTTTTTTTTTTTGCAAAAAAAGTTTTTGCGGTGCTGTACTTTGGTATTTCATAAAAATTCTAAATATTTTTAATCCAGCCCAAACATGCGAAATATGATTATCAATGCATAAAAATGCGTTTTAGATTGTTTTAAGTTGATTTGACTTCAACTTTCATTACAATTTTGAAGTTTTTTTTTTTTTTTTTTTTTTTGTTTTTTTTTTTTTTTTTCTTTTTTTTTTTTTTTTTTTGTTTTTTTTTTTTTGTTTTTTTTTTTTTTTCCCAATTTTGGAATAGTCTTAAAAAATGTGTTAAAGTCGTCGGGAAGTGAAGCAGTTTTCTCACATTCGACATGGATCGACATCGTGGTGCTGGAGGAGGACGGTTCAATCAGGACTGGTGCTTGTTCCAGGGTGTCCGTCGAAACTTCCCGAAAGACCAGGGTGGCGATGGTTCGACCGGGAAATAGACAACAACCGGAAGCATGCGGGCCCTGGCCCGAATTGAGAAGGTGGCGAGCGCAGTTAGCGAGGCGGTCCTCGGTCACAGCGTGAACGGTCCCCGTCAAGGTAAAAATCCCGCGAGAGAATCGGAGCCGTGGGGCACGGATTAGTGCGCCGGCACCGTTTTACGTGGAACGCAGCCGCGTGGCAAGTTCCCTAAGAGGTGGAAAAGGAGGACGACGGAGCAGACTACGGTGATGGCGGTGGCAAGCGGAACAGCCAAGAATCTGGGGTCTAACGATCGGGACCCCACTGTTCATTGGTGAGAGCTTTCCATCATTATTTGTTATTTTACTATATTCCCCTTTATTATAATATAATATTATAAATTCAATAACCCTCCTACCCCTTTCTCACTTTCCCATTCTCCAATCCCAATTTCCTCAACCCCAATTTTCCAATTTCCACTTCCCCCCTAAAATATAAATAATTGCCAATTTACACTAACACACCACACCCAACTTATTCGGAGCGTTTGGTACGGTATGTCCACGCATCCTTCCTCCCCTGTTGATTCTGTGAAATGTGGTCCGTTCACAGAATCTGTCTCTGCGGTTAATGCAACGCAGTAGGCCTGGCCGCTTTAATTTTTGCTATACATTTTCGAGGTAACTCGAATGTACTGCAATTATTAATATTGACAAGAAAGAACTTGGGGCGTAATCTAACCACAAGTTCTTCCAGGATGCTTTCTTCGGACTGGCTGCGTTTGTGTTCGATTAGATTAGATTAGATTAGATTAAAAAAGTTTTTGCGGTGCTGTACTTTGGTATTTCATAAAAATTCTAAATATTTTTAATCCAGCCCAAACATGCGAAATATGATTATCAATGCATAAAAATGCGTTTTAGATTGTTTTAAGTTGATTTGACTTCTACTTTCATTACAATTTTGAAGTTTTTTGAAAAAAATATTTTAATGCCCAGACCAATTTTAAATGGGGTGAGAAGGGAGGGGGGGCGACATTAACTTAAAAAAATATTTGCAACGGCATAAGTTACAAACATATAGCAATAATTATTAATAAAACAATTAATCAAAATTGAAAGCGTTTATGCAACAAGTTGCAAAAAGAAATTTGCAAAAAATCTAGTTTTGCAACAGTTAATTTTTTTTCAATTCCATAAAAAAAAACATTTGAATTACATTTCTTCAGTGAAACGATTTTATCTTGCTCGAATGTTATTTGCAGTCAAGATATGCATCAAACTTCAAATGGATGCTGAAAAGTACTCTTCAGTACTGTTATTTCTGGCGATGAAATGTAGGCCGTTTCGTTATTCGAGAATGTCGTGAAAAGTTAGTAATTTCCAACGGAATTGCAAAAATATGTTTTCACAATTCCGTCGTAAAACTTCTTAATTTTCTTGTCATTCTTAACTGACGAAACAGCCTACTTTTCTATATCAAAAATTACAGATTCGAATAGAAACACTTTTCGAAACAAATGCTGAAAAGTTCTACTTTTCAGCACTGAAATGGATGCTCAAATGTTTGAAATTTTCAGCACTTGTTTCGAAAAGCATAACTTTCAACATTGTTTTGATTTAAACGGTGGATTGACTAAATACATGGAATTTGGAATTGCAAAAAATGTCGTTTGGAACTTTTTGCAAAACTTGTTTTTTCATCACTCATTTATGCAACTCGGTGAACCACGATGAATAAATGTACAACTCGTGCTGAAAAAATCTTCTTTTTGGAACTTGTTGCATAAACTACATTTTCTTAAATGTTAAATATCGTTTATATAATCAATCTCGATAAATAGTAAACACAAATCCTAAGCGAACGAGAGAAAATCGGTTCATGATCTTCAACTTTCACACAGTTTATGTCTTAAAACTAATTCGATGTATGTTTTTCTTTAATGACATAAAAAAATACTCGTAACGGGTCCATTTAGGAATTAAAATTTAAAAAAACATACACTATTCTGATATGAGTTGATTTCGCTTCTTTTGGACAAAAATACCTTTAGGAATCGTTTAGAAGCAATTTTTTGTAGAGTGAAATATTCTCCGATTTTTCAATTCATGTTTTCGAATACTTGTCAATCAATACACAGAAAATCCCTTTGATATTTTCAAATTCCATCTTCAAAAACCTTGCCGTTGTCGATTTTCAAACCTTTGCCATCAAACAAGTTCACCGAAGGTTGATAAGTCCTTCGTTTTTTTGTGTGCGTCGTCTGTTCATCCTTTTCTGGGAAATACCCCCATTACAATCCTATTTTTCCAGTGCTTATTTGCTTGGCTTGCACACTGTAGAGCAGCAGCAGCAGAAAGAGAGGTCGAAAGCCTGCTCAAAATATTCAAATGATATTCAATGAAATGTTTACTTGCGAGCGCGTGTGTATGTGTTCACTCCGGCGGTCCTATTCCCATAACCAGTCATTGTTTGTTGCTACTGCATAACCTCTGCTCTGTCCTGATGCCGCTAGCCGGTTGGGAAATCATTTAATGGGATCGTTAGCATTTATGCCAAAATGGGAGTTGGGGGTGAGCAGTGTGTGTGTGCGTGTGTTTGCGTAGGAAAATTATGGGTGTTCTGTGAACGGTCGCGCTAATTTCCAAAATTTAGGTTGGCAGATGGTTGACCTTCAATTTTAGCTGCACAGCAAAAAATCCGATGGTAAAATCGCATGCAAAAGCATGCACATCACCTTCGTCAAAATAAACACTTAATATTACACAATGCATGTACAATTTTTGCAAACACAAAAAAAAAGTTGCAACCGACGGGATTCAAACCCAGCACCATCAGTAAGGGCTGGCGCCTTAGCCCGCTCGGCCATCAGACCGATGAAAAATGGAAAGGATAAATGCATATGTGAGCTTGACATTTCGGTCAAGTAGGTTTCCCATACTGATGGGCTTTAATTTTTGCTATACATTTTCGAGGTAACTCGAATGTACTGCAATTATTAATATTGACAAGAAAGAACTTGGGGCGTAATCTAACCACAAGTTCTTCCAGGATGCTTTCTTCGGACTGGCTGCGTTTGTGTTCGATTAGATTAGATTAGATTAGATTAAAAAAGTTTTTGCGGTGCTGTACTTTGGTATTTCATAAAAATTCTAAATATTTTTAATCCAGCCCAAACATGCGAAATATGATTATCAATGCATAAAAATGCGTTTTAGATTGTTTTAAGTTGATTTGACTTCTACTTTCATTACAATTTTGAAGTTTTTTGAAAAAAATATTTTAATGCCCAGACCAATTTTAAATGGGGTGAGAAGGGAGGGGGGGCGACATTAACTTAAAAAAATATTTGCAACGGCATAAGTTACAAACATATAGCAATAATTATTAATAAAACAATTAATCAAAATTGAAAGCGTTTATGCAACAAGTTGCAAAAAGAAATTTGCAAAAAATCTAGTTTTGCAACAGTTAATTTTTTTTCAATTCCATAAAAAAAAACATTTGAATTACATTTCTTCAGTGAAACGATTTTATCTTGCTCGAATGTTATTTGCAGTCAAGATATGCATCAAACTTCAAATGGATGCTGAAAAGTACTCTTCAGTACTGTTATTTCTGGCGATGAAATGTAGGCCGTTTCGTTATTCGAGAATGTCGTGAAAAGTTAGTAATTTCCAACGGAATTGCAAAAATATGTTTTCACAATTCCGTCGTAAAACTTCTTAATTTTCTTGTCATTCTTAACTGACGAAACAGCCTACTTTTCTATATCAAAAATTACAGATTCGAATAGAAACACTTTTCGAAACAAATGCTGAAAAGTTCTACTTTTCAGCACTGAAATGGATGCTCAAATGTTTGAAATTTTCAGCACTTGTTTCGAAAAGCATAACTTTCAACATTGTTTTGATTTAAACGGTGGATTGACTAAATACATGGAATTTGGAATTGCAAAAAATGTCGTTTGGAACTTTTTGCAAAACTTGTTTTTTCATCACTCATTTATGCAACTCGGTGAACCACGATGAATAAATGTACAACTCGTGCTGAAAAAATCTTCTTTTTGGAACTTGTTGCATAAACTACATTTTCTTAAATGTTAAATATCGTTTATATAATCAATCTCGATAAATAGTAAACACAAATCCTAAGCGAACGAGAGAAAATCGGTTCATGATCTTCAACTTTCACACAGTTTATGTCTTAAAACTAATTCGATGTATGTTTTTCTTTAATGACATAAAAAAATACTCGTAACGGGTCCATTTAGGAATTAAAATTTAAAAAAACATACACTATTCTGATATGAGTTGATTTCGCTTCTTTTGGACAAAAATACCTTTAGGAATCGTTTAGAAGCAATTTTTTGTAGAGTGAAATATTCTCCGATTTTTCAATTCATGTTTTCGAATACTTGTCAATCAATACACAGAAAATCCCTTTGATATTTTCAAATTCCATCTTCAAAAACCTTGCCGTTGTCGATTTTCAAACCTTTGCCATCAAACAAGTTCACCGAAGGTTGATAAGTCCTTCGTTTTTTTGTGTGCGTCGTCTGTTCATCCTTTTTCTGGGAAATACCCCATTACAATCCTATTTTTCCAGTGCTTATTTGCTTGGCTTGCACACTGTAGAGCAGCAGCAGCAGAAAGAGAGGTCGAAAGCCTGCTCAAAATATTCAAATGATATTCAATGAAATGTTTACTTGCGAGCGCGTGTGTATGTGTTCACTCCGGCGGTCCTATTCCCATAACCAGTCATTGTTTGTTGCTACTGCATAACCTCTGCTCTGTCCTGATGCCGCTAGCCGGTTGGGAAATCATTTAATGGGATCGTTAGCATTTATGCCAAAATGGGAGTTGGGGGTGAGCAGTGTGTGTGTGCGTGTGTTTGCGTAGGAAAATTATGGGTGTTCTGTGAACGGTCGCGCTAATTTCCAAAATTTAGGTTGGCAGATGGTTGACCTTCAATTTTAGCTGCACAGCAAAAAATCCGATGGTAAAATCGCATGCAAAAGCATGCACATCACCTTCGTCAAAATAAACACTTAATATTACACAATGCATGTACAATTTTTGCAAACACAAAAAAAAAGTTGCAACCGACGGGATTCAAACCCAGCACCATCAGTAAGGGCTGGCGCCTTAGCCCGCTCGGCCATCAGACCGATGAAAAATGGAAAGGATAAATGCATATGTGAGCTTGACATTTCGGTCAAGTAGGTTTCCCATACTGATGGGCTACATATTTCAGGGTGTAATATTACACAGAATTTCATTAGAAAATGCAAAATTTATTTTACACCCAAGCCTTTTACACGCAGCTGGATTACTACTTTATTTGCTGTGTGATAAAGTGATAAAATTCATTTTTGATTTATGTAGGTTAGTATGTCGGTTTATTTTATTATTTAGAAATTAGTGGAAACATCATCTTGCAATTCCAGTCCAATCTATTTGTTTATTCGATTTATTTGATTGCACCACAATTCCTCAATTTAAGAAGGATGACTCTTTTCAAAAGACAATCCGTTCTTCACCACCAACCACGATACACTATCACTAAATCTGAGTGAGTGTCGGACGCTGAGATGGATTGATGGTGCGCTCCCCTTTTTACAGTCTGCATTCCGTTGCTATTTTAAACAAATAGATCTCGACTACTCGTCTGTCTACCAGATTTACACTTCAGTGCCTCCCCCTCTTCCAAGCTGCCATTACTCACCGAAAATCTGCAACTTTTTGCTCGGAGATTGCTAGTAAACTCACTGCACTACAATCTGCACTTCGACGGTCGAAGTGTGATGGATATGTTATTTCTGTAAACAACATTCAATTTCGGAATCCGTCCAAAAACACGAATTCAACAGAATGGAACAAAAATTTCACCTAAAATTGAATTACACTCTTCTCGTTCAGCGTACAACTGCTCCAAAATGAATGCAATGTTGTTTAAATTTTCACGAGAATTTGTTCATCCCTCATCCCCAGAAAATAAAAACTATTCAACCAAACATTGCAAAACCTGGTTGGTTACTCACGAAATGAACCATTACTGACAGAGGCAACACAAAAAGAGTCCCGTTGGCTGCTCCTGATGGACACGGACGTTTTGGACTCGACCAACGAGCGAACAAGTGAGAAAAGTCGGTGAAAATCGCCCCAACGATGATGGGAGGTGACTGGTGGTAAGAGGAGGGCTTTTCACCCACTTTTCCGGTCGGTGAAGTTGCATAGCTTTGTTCGAGTGGGAAATCATGGCAGAAAGGTAGTGGGAAATGTGGCTTTTTTTTGGGACTTTTTTTCGAATGAGTTTTAAATTGTAATGGAATGGTAACGTTGCAATGACATTTTAGCTGGAGTTGACTTTTTCTGAGGGTGGATTGGCGTTAGAATGAGTTTTGGTTTTTTTTTGTTATTAGAGTTTTACAGTGAAAGGTTATTTTCGTTGTTAATTAACGCTGGGATTACTGAGAGGAAAACATAACTCTTAATTAGGAAATACTGAAGAGAAATGAACTTTCTCAGAAAAAAACTATTTTTATTTTTGTTCTTTTATGTGCATTTTATAAGTACAAAAATTCAATTTGAATTTACTTCATCAAGAAAAAAATTCTTGAAAGCTTTAGGTAGCTTTGTTTTGAAAACAGCGCACATATTAAAAAATCTGTAAAATACTTTTCGATTTTTGATTTTACATTTAAAACTGAAGTAATACAAATTGTTTGATTAAAATTTCTGTTTTTTTCCCAAAAAAAAAAACACTTTTTTCAAAAATTATATCCCGGCAGCAAAAATGTTGTCCATACTTTTCTACCTGTCAAAAATTGCGATTTTTGTCCCTTAAAAGATATCAAACAATTTCAAAAATAAAAACAAACGATTTTGAGAAATTATTTTTTTGTGAAAATATAGTTAATTTATAAATCAGAAATTTTTGTTTTCCGTGTGCCTATTTTATCGAATCAAAATAAAATGAAAATTGTCAATTGTCAGTTATTTGTATAAAGAATTTGTCAAAATAACTTGAAACTTGAAACTTACAAATTCACCATTTTCAGAAATATTAAGAATTATTTTTCGAATGCTTTTGTGTGGCAAAAGCATTCAAAATTATAAAAAAATGCATGTTGTAGAAATGTAAGATAAAGTTATTTCCAAACAGAAACAACGCCGCCACACTCAAGACAGGGTGCGTACCATGACAAACTAATCATCGCATATCATGTCTTGCATGTGATCCGGCCACAGCCCGCGAAACATCAATTTTCATAGTTTGCAGAAATGCAAGCGAGAAAAAACTAATTGTTTACAAATCCAATCCATCAGCGCACCGATTCTGATACACTATAAAAAAATGAGATATTTACAAAAAAATAAAAAAAAATGTTTAAATTTTATTGGATGAACAAAATTGTTTTTGGATGCAAATTTGCAAGATTTTTTTTTTATATTTTTTTCCTACAGTGCCTTTCAAGTGACTTTACTGCCAGTAAACTTCACACCAATTTGCTGCACTCTGCTGCATAAGCATGCATAGCCCTCTCGTGAACCAAGACGGTTTTCGCATGCATGGTTTGCGCTCACTCACTGTCCGCTCCCGAGCAAACAAATCCCGTTCAAGTTAGAACACGGTTTGTTATTGTATCTTACAAAAAAAAACATTTCTTATTGAGTTTAATAAAATGTGTTAAATTTTGCTTAAATAATTTTGGGTTGAATAATAACAAACTATGTTGTTGGTTAGTACCTTGGTCATTACGAACAAATTTTGATATTTTACCAAATATATTGTGTTCTTGAACTTCCTTTTCATGTTTTTGATGCTTATGTAATCGTGATGATGACAAAGCACGTAATTTATAAGGACAACTTGTATCCAATTTTGCTTACCAAGGCAACAACTCATGTTCCATCAAACATTAAACTATTCTACTCGGGTAGCCAGCCATGATAGTGCAAGCGGTGGGTGGGTTGGTCGGTCTGAGTGTGTGGTTAAGCCTTCACCCACGGGTGTATCGCACTAATCTCATCTCGGGCAGCGGTTGCACGTTACTGGCTGCGTCTCAACGTCAAACTCGGTGGACGGATGATGAGTACCACCTCTTCTCTTTGGCGGAATCGCTAGACGCCTGACAGATGATGAAAACCGGCAGCAAAACTGAAGAAGAAGAGGGGGAGTGTTAATTGTACCATTAGTGTTTACATTCGTTTCGATAAACATACCCCACAAACTGGCGAGGGGAATGTGTGTGTGTATGTGTGTTGGCGCTGCATGAGATAGGGTTATTGCTTTTGACGCAGAACGGTGGTAATGCTTTTTTTTTCCTTCCCTAGAGAGGGACATCCACTTTAGTTCCATCGCGTGCAACGCTTTTCCCCAGCCGTACCAACAGAACAGACATTCAGAAAGAGTCAGCAGTGTTGACAATGACATTGTGGTAGAAAGCATGCGACAAGGGCGAACTTGAGCAGGTGGAGTAGGATGTGTGGACAACCCTGTCTCTAGAGTGGGTCGAGTGGGAAAGGTTAGGTTAGTGGGTTGTTGCTCTCTTTCCTTGCGTTCTTACCGGGGGTTCGATCAGGTGATGTTGCTCACGTCACATTGTTAGTCGTGAGGGAGAAGTTTTATGTTTATGGATTTCTTATTTAGTTATTGCAATTTAAAACGCACGAAATTTTGTTTTATAAAATTAGGCATGAAAATTAAATAATCATAATTAACTTACCTAAACATGTCATTGTAATGTTATGTAATTGAATAACTTTCGACGAAAAATATTTTTGTTTATCAGATTTTCCTATATTTTGAAAAAATGTAAGATTATTCTCTGTCAACTCACAAGAAATCCGAAAAAGTTGCACCACTTATCTTCGATTTACGTGAAACTTGGTACGATCAATAATGTGCAGCCTTTTAATGGTGATGATTTGGAATTTGGTGTCAAAGGGACTTTCATGTAAAATTGAACGCTCTATTTGATGGCGTACTCAAAATTCTTTTAAAAAAGCATCTTTCATTAAAAAAAACATAGAAAAGTTGGAAATATCTGCAATTTTTCATTATTCAACAAAAATTTGAAAAATATTTGCAATGGCCATAAAACATGCATTTAAAAATGCTCAAAATGTTTTCACAACTCAAAAAAAAATGTTCAAAATTATCGTTACTGAGCAATTCTCTTACATTTCGGTCATTCGATTTTTTTGTATTTTTTAATCCGACTGAAACTTTTTTGGTGCCTCCGGTATGCCCAATGAAGCCATTTTGCATCATTAGTTTGTCCATATAATTTTCAATACAAATTTGACAGCTATCCAAACAAAAATAATGTATGAAAATTCTAAAATCTGTATCTTTTGAAGGAATTTTTTGGTCGATTTGGTGTCTTCGACAAAGTTGTTGGTATGGATAAGGACTACACTGAAAAAATATGATACACGGTTAAAAAAATTGTGATTTTTAATGTAACTTTTTGTCACTAAAACTAAATTAGCACGAAACACTACTTTTTTTTTTTTTTTTGATACGTTTTTTTTAGGGGACATTAAATGCCAACTTTTCAGAAATTTCCAAGCTGTGCAAAAAATCTTTGACCGAGTTATGATTTTTTTAATCAATACTGATTTGTTCAAAAAATTGAAATATTGGTCGCAAAAAATGTTCAACTTAGTTTTTCGATGTATCAAATTTGCAATTACAAAGTTCTATAGTGAAATTTTGAAAAAGTGCCTCGTTTTCAAGTTAAAGCCATTTTTAGGTAACCTTTTGAAAATAATCGCAGTTTTTCAGTTTTTACAATTAATGCACATGTTTGCTCACTTTTGAAATATTTTTGAAAAGCTGAGAATTTCTCTTTATTTTGCTTTTTTGAACTTTGTTGATACGACCCTTAGTTGCTGAGATATTGCCATGCAATTTTTTTTAAACAGGAAAATTGCAGTTTTCTAAGTCTCACCCAAACAACCCACTATTTTCTAATGTCGATATCTCAGCAACTAATTGTTCGATTTACAATGTTAATATATGAAACATTTGTGAAATTTTCCGATCATTTCGAAAACAATATTTTCGAACAAAAAAAATCAAGACTAACATTTCAAAAGAGCGTAATATTGAATATTTGATTAAAAAATTAAAAACTGCGACTATTTTCAAAAAAGTTACCAGAAAATGGCTTAAGCCTGAAACCGGTGCACTTATTCAAAATTTCACTAAAGTACTTTTTGATTGCAAATTTAATTTTACATCGAAAAATCAACTTGAAAATTTTTTGCGACCAATCTTTCGATTTTTTGAAAAAATCAGTATTGAATAAACAAATTATAACTCGTTCAAAGATTTTGCACAACCTGGAAATTTCTGAAAAGTTGGCCATAAAAGTCCCCTTAAACATATCAAAAAATAATAAAAAATAAAAATAGTATTTTATTGAAAATCAAATTATAGTGACAAAAAGTAAAAAAAAATCACAATTTTTATTTTTTACTGTGCATCATTTTTTTCAGTGTAGTTTTTATCCATACCTACAACTTTGTCAAAGGCACCAAATCGTTCAGAAAATTCCTTCAAAAGATACGGATTTTAGAATTTTCATACACCATTTTTGTATGGACAGCTGCCAAATTTGTAAGGAAAATTATATGGACGAACTAATGATGACAATAATGATACAAAAATTAAAATTAAAAAAAAAAAACGATTTCGTAGAGAACTGCTCTGCTGCAATATGAGTATCAATGGGGTTAAGTGATCGGAAATTTTCATGCCTTTTTGAAAGTGAAATTTTCATTTACCCCTTATTTTGGAAATTATACAAAAAATGAGCATCATTTGATAGATAATTTTTCATGAATTTCGAATGTTTTAATATATTTTTTCAAATGCTCAACTTTCTAAAAGGTACATATTTTCTATAAAGTACCAAACTTTTTTTTGGTTTTTTTACAGTACAGTACAGTACAGTAAGTACAAAATAGGTAGTTTTGTAAAAATTTGCAAATTTGCAAAAACTTAATAAACTTCAATATTTTTTCGAATAAAAAACCTAGTTTTGTGATTTTTTCTAAGTATTTTAGAAAGGTATTCTTACTTTCTAAATGTGTGAAAAATTGCCGAGCCTTTGGACATATTGGAAAACAAACAAAAATTTGCAGTGCTTTTTCAAAAATACAAAGTCTGGTGAAAATTTTGATTGGGCAAAAAATATTTTTTACATTCGAATGTACGAAAATTTCTGGGTCATTTGATACTCATATTGCATTCTTACTTTCAAAAACTAATCCTGATCATTTGATATCGATATTGCAAACTTATCACTGCAGTACTTTTTTGAAAATTCATAGTTTTGTGGTGCAGTTACTTAAATTTCATAGACTGTTTAGTTTTTTTCACTTTGAATTTTTCAAATATATTTAGACTGGATTTTCCTCCAAAGTTTGAACGTGAATTACAATAATATAATAGCGCGGTTCGCTCCTTGTGTATATTACATGCAATTTCTGGATTGTATTCAAAAGCGACGATTCGCCTTGATTTTCCATAAAATTTTTGGAAAAAACCCATACGGCCCTGTCTTAATATTTTTGAAAATATATTGTGTAGATCAGTTTGGCAACTAGAATGCAACAAAATTGGTCAATTTTGCGGGCATTTCAGGGCATGATGCCCTAGGAGTACTGATCCTGAATCCCAAATATGAACTTGATTGATTGCGACAGGACCTGGTGCTTTTACTTTGAAGTTTAAACGGGATTCAACCCGTAAAATAGGTGCATTTCGGGTTTTTCAAGTTTTGAGCCCCTTAACGATTTTTGAATAAAAATAAAAAAAACCATGAGTTCATAGTTTGTGTTCCAGGGAACAACTTTGCCGAAGAGTATACGAAATGATTCGTCAACTATCAAGAATGTTTCAGTCGCAACCAATCAAGCTCATAAATGGGATTCGGGCTCAGTGAACTATACAGGATCATGCCCTGTAATGCCCGCGAATTTTAATTCATTTTGTTACATCCTAATGGCTACTCTACCCTAAACTAAAAAAATAGTTGCAATACTTGGCCGGACACCAATCACCAGCTTTTTCCACCCACATAGACTCTTATCACCGCGAGCCCTTTCTTCGACAAAAAATGAAAAATCACCAGCCAGAACCTGCACCAACATCACCACCTCAACCCTTACAATTACAACATGCTCCCGTTACACAAGCATCGTAACAGTGTGTGACAATCCCTTGCGGCAGCAGTCAGTGGTGTTGCTCTGGGCGCCACCACCACACCGGCACCGGTGCAAATTATTTATTACTTTAATCTCGTAAAGCCATATTGCAAGCACTAATCCAATTAGCGATATAAATTTTAAATGATAATATCAGTGTGTTTGTATACGTGTGCGCTCACTTACAAACACAAACAAACTTAGACACTAATACAGCCACTTGCAACACCAGCTAGAATATGCTAATTTGGATGCACACATGTGTTGACATGTGCCCAAGACACTTGCAAAACTTTTGCACCAAAGGTTGGGAATCCACTCAAAATTACGTTGATTTGGCATATCGTCGCTGTCCTGCTAACTTGTCGCACGTGCATTTTGGGCCAAATTGAGTTAAGAACGCCATTTTGTGCGATTCGATTTCAATCCTGAGATATTCAATAAAAATCAAAAACTCCGTGCATTTTCGTCACTTCACATATGAAAGAAGTTTCAATCTCGTCGTGCTATCTTGACACACTCTGAAAATTGCTGTAAGTGCGACAACTGGGACAAAGGGTTTTCAGGTCAGAGCGCGTTTGACACACGTACATGCCCGACTACAGTAAACATTTCTAGTTATAACTCGGGACTCCGGCAATCAAATTCAACCAAACTTCGGGACAATGCATTTTTGCAAAATGGCGGTCGCCTCGGATGTCCGAACGTCATATTTTGACAATCGTTGTCAGAGCTTCTGTCAAACATCTCCCGTGATCTGCCATGGATCCACCTACAACCGGCTGCACTTGAAAGTGTCATGTTTGCAGCAAGTGCACTGCACACTTGGAGTGCATCAGGGAGGTTTGTCCCCTCCTAACGACAGGTGTCTCTGGGGTAGGTTGCAAGAGGGTGGCGAGGGTGCACGATAAGACGGTGCAGCACGTGTTTGTCGTCTAGCGACGGATGAGCTTTGCATGCAAAAGTAAGAAACGACGGACTTTGCCTCCAATGGCAACACTGGCTGGCTTGTCTGGTATTGAAAGTATTCCTAGAACCTGGCAACTGGTTGAAGAGCTAGATTAAATTTTGTTCTCTACACCCAAACGGGAAGTGTCTGAACAAAGCGCTCACTACGAAAATGCTGTTAGTTTGTTACTGTCATTTGATGTCAGAGTGTATCCCTTTAAATACGGTGAGGAATCTAATATCGATCTGGAATACCTCACAGCAAGCTAACATTTTCATAAATTGCTCAAAATTAGTCGTTCGCATGCCGAAATAAGATACCGCCGCCACCGAGTTCTATTTTTAGATCACCACGACAACCTCTAGTCCTGCGACAGGAAGGCTTCGGTGTTCGGAAAAGTGTCTGACGTTAAAGTTCGCCCTGATGAGAGCCACTAGCGCTGCACTGCACTGCGGTGAGCCTCAATGGAGAGGTTGATTGTTGAATTAGCTCCCGCCTGCGTTGCGGTGAATGACAGACTACGGTTGATGAATTATGTACGCGTACGTGTGGTGGTGTGAAGGAAAGAGTAATTGGTTTCGCGAAATGTTTGCTACAGCGAAAGTTTGTTGCACTCTCCGTTCGGTGTATTGTAATTTGAAATGATGGAAGAGATACTGGAGTTGATTAAATTCAGAGAAATTGTTGAATCGATTTTCTTCAAATTTGAAACCCTTTAACTTAAGATGAACTGGTTTCTTAAAATCTACCAACAAAAAACCCAACCTCAATAATGACTCAATTTGTCCTAAAGAAACCATGCCAAAAACAATACTGAAAAGAGAAAAATAAAAAGGTCCCTCTGATGATGGTCTCTATCTCAAACGGGCGATCTCGGAGTGATTCATTTGCGATGACAGACGCATGCGACACTGATTGTGTGCAATTCTTCACCGGAATGGTGCACAACCAAAAAAAAATGAGAGGGACCAACACTTTTGAAGACGACTTTCGGAAACGGACCCTTCCTTCCGTCCTTTCCGCTTATCATCGTTGACGTTCTTTATTATCCTTTTTTTAAGTCTTGAAAAGGTTTTGCTCCTCATACTAGGTGGGAAAATTTAGGGAAATAGATTGAAAGCGAATAAAATCTGTATTTTGAGAGCATCAGAATGGTTGACTGCCAATGAGCTGCTACTCCGTTATTGACAGATAAGCTGAAGTTAAACAATGAATCAAAAATGATCAGTGGGAGCCAATCATCCGTTCACTGTTTAACCTCTGAAGATCCCTACTTTATTAGTCAATACCGGCGCCCTCCCAAGAAGCCTGCAGTTCAACGAAAGGGAGGAATGTTAGTCCGATAGTTGAAGTTGCATACTCATCAAGCATACAGCTTTTCGCTATATACCTGTTGATACCGCATGAGACCGTTGAATCCACGGTATCTCCTTCAAGCATCACGTGATTTTTTTTTTTTGGGTTAGTAGGATAAGGTATTGGCTTTTCGATGCCTCCCGAGCTACGATGCTATGGGGAGGACTTTCATAATAGACCCGTCGGCGAGCCTTCCGAGCAACGATGCTATAGGAAGATCTTTCTGGTTAACACACAAAATCACTCACACACAGTTATTTTGCTCCACTATTATCTCGACGATCCAAAATGTCAGCGCGTCTTTCGATCATTATATAGAAATGGCTTTTTCACCGTAAAAAAATAAAACCTTATTCGAAAAATGTATACACAATTTACCCGACGCCGTGCCTTCCGATCAACGTTGATATAGAAAGGGCTTTGAAGAAAAAAAAAATCACTTTTCACTCCGAATATTTTTTAACGACCACGCACTTTGCCCTTTGCCAATTATGCGCTCTGAACACGATCACGAATACAAACACCAAAAAAATCCATCATCCAGGCACTGCTGCTCACACAATACTGACGCGCAATAATATTCATTAGCACAATGACTCCCCTCACCGCATGCATGATATGAATACGATCACGAATACAGCACAAAAAGAACACCACCAGAAAAAAATCTGTATTTGAGAAGCGATTTTCTGATCGATTTGGTGTCTTCGGCAAAAAATTGATTGTTTTGCAATAGAGGTTAAGATGGTGCATAATATGGTACCAGAATTATTTTTTATATGAGGTTTGTAGAAAGAAATCAACAATATTTTAGATTTAGAAAAAAATTCCAAAAATCAACGTTAGATGAAAAACAAAATTTGCAATTGAAAATTACTTTGCATACTTTGTCTTTGAGCATAAACTCTGTTTTCATTTTTCAACTTGCGATTTCTCGGAAACTGTTGATTCGATTTACAATGTTATAGATTGAAATTTTGTTTAAAAAAAAATCCAATAGTTTTCAAATCTTGCTAAATATAAAAAATATCGAAATCAGTGTTTTTAAAAAGTTTATTCATGATCATGAAATTTTTATATTATTTTAAATAAAAAGTGCAGAAAATTTCACAACAGTTTCACATTTAACATTTAAAATCGATCCAATAGTCAACAACGTTTAAACAGGTGAAATGAAACTTGTAGAACATTTTCTCAGCTCTTCGAAAATATTTTTGCCATGGTGCTTTACCTTCGTGAAGTATTTTGAAATTGCAAAAAAAAAAACTAAACCAAAAAAAATGGTAACGTGATTTCCAATCGTAAATTGGATTTGATATTTTGAAATGAGAAGAAATTTGGTTTGACAAATTTTTAGATTTTTTTTCTAAAATTCATTTGGCTTTTGAAAATGTTAGTCGTAAAAATTCTCCAAAAGATTACTTTTCAGATATTTTAAAATCGAATAGTTTGCAAGATTTCGTCGATTGAACAGTATGTGCTTATTTTGTAGCAATTTTAAATATATTTTTTCCATATTTTCATTCATAAATCCGTTACCAATAGTTATACCGACATAATCAAAACAGAAAATTTTAGAGAATTTTGATAGCATAGAAAAAAAAACATTTTTTTTAAAGATGTACGAGGTTGTACACTATTTTGAATATTTGAAAGAATGAACGTTTTTTGAATTTTCACTTGAAATGGTTTTTATTAGGAAACGGTTTTAAAATTTCACTAAAGTAATTCTCGATGGACATTCAAACTGAATTAAATACACTAAAAAAATATTTTTTTATGAAAATTTCGAGTATTTTTGGAAACTTTTAATAAATTACATTTTTTTAAAATAAAAATCCCATTTGGTTTTTTAAAACATGTTAAAATACAACTTTGCTGAAGTCATCAAATCAGTCTGAAACTCCCTTCTCAAGATACGGGATTAAGTTTTCACAGCACTTTTGTATGGATAGCGCTCAAGTTTGTATGGAGAACCCAATGATGCAAAATTGCTTATTTGGACATTAGTAAATGAAGAACAAAGTTTCATTCAAATCGAAAAGATAAAATAAGGCTTGCGAAAAAATTGCAAAAAAAATACAAAACTGCTTTTTTCGTTTTTTTAGTTTTTGTGGGAATTGTTAAAAGTTTGGTTGAATAAGTCCATCATTTCGTTGGCTAAAACAATGGGATTTCCCAAGTTATCAAGTTTTTACAAATTTGTGTTCGTTCGATTTTTCATTGATTCTCCAGTATTTATTTTAAAATTAATATTTAATGAAATAAAAACCAAAAGGTAATTGCTTATGAACTTTAAAGCAATATTTTGATGAAGGTTGAATAACATATCGACTATTCGACATCCACATTGAGCAAATTATTCAAAATATATCTCCATCAAAATATAATGCTCGATTGGATATTCCATTAAAAAAAATTACACTCTTCAATTTTTCTTAAATGGTTCTTGTTTTTTATGGTCCTGCATCTCGGATTGTTTCGATATTTTATGAATTTTCTGATACTTCGAAGAACGATTAATGTCATAAAGGTTTTTTTTTTCAGAATGTTTCATAGAAAAAGACATCGACATAAACTTTGAACAATATTTACATGAAAGTTTCAGATAAAAAACGGATACATATTTTGGCTGTTGGAAATAACGAAAAATTGTGGTTTAATTGATTAAGATTCTCGAATGTGTTCAAATATGTTTTTTTTTTAATGAATCAAATTCACGACAATAATGCTGGTTACCAATCCGTAGTCAAATACCGTTAATCTTCAAATTGGCAACACAAAAATACAATTCTCAAAGCATTAGGAATTTCCAGTGCACAGCAAAAAATCCGATGGTAAAATCGCATGCAAAAGCATGCACCTCACCTTCGCAAAAAAGACACTCAATATTACACACTGCATGTACATTTTTTGCAAACACAAAAAAGTGGCAACTGACGGGATTCGAACCCAGCACCATCAGTAAGGACTGGCGCCTTAGCCCACTCGGCCGTCAGACCGATGAAGAATGGAAAGAATAAACGCATTTATGAGCTTGACATTTCGATCAAGTAAGTTTCCCATACTGATGGGCTACATATTTCAGGGTGTAATATTACATAGATTTCATATAATAATGTAATTTTTTTTACACGCAGGCCTTTTCACGCACGGTTACTACCTTTTTTTGCTGTGTACATGGAGATATTTTTCAAGCTATGTGTGTGTTTTTGAAGAGCCGCTGAATGGCAGCGAAATTATGGGATTTTTTTTTTTCAAGCGTTATTGTTTTACTAATCCCAAATAACACATTTTCATTCTTCCACCTTTTTTTGAAACGATTGAAAATCCTTTTCAGACACGACCGCAATTAAAGATAGATCAAAATCGCCAAAATTATTTATAAGGCTACGTGGACACGTGCGAATTAAAAATTTCCAATAAAAGAAGATGAAAACAGCAGCACGGTATTGAATACTAACAAGCCTAATTGAATTTTCGATAAAGCAAACAAAACTTTTCCAAAATATTCCCACCTCTCCTGCCTTGTTGTCCCTTCTCCAACATCCGCTTCAAGATCGATGCTTTGGCACAGATTCCTTTTCATGTGCGCGCCCTCCCGTGGTGGCCACAGAAGAAAACTTTGTTGGCCACTGGCCAGTCCACGGTTGTTGGGCTTGAGCTCTCCGCTGCATCCTCAATCCTCCATCCGGGCAAGTTTCCAACTTTTTCCTTCCTGCCCGGTGCTGCTGCCGGGGAAAATCCAAATTGACCCAGCTTGAGTCCTTGCGGCGCGCGGCTATTTCTGGAATTGTGCAACACACACTCACATGAACAAATACAGATACACAGACAACAGCTCAATAAAAGCTCACTTTGTCGATAAATTTATGCGTTCGGTGACCCTTAACCGGCTTTAAAGAGAGAGAGAGCCGTCCTTCTTGGTTGAGCTTTTTCCAGGCTTTTCCGACACATTTTCCTTTTTTTTTCGTTTCGTTTTGTTTTCCTTTTGTCGGTGCTTGCAGTTGTTTTAAGGGGGAAGGGGAAGTTTAGTATTCCGGTGTACATTTCAGGGGATTGTGTGTTTGTAGTTCATGGCTGGAAGTGTTGGATTTAATGCGATTATGTGACTTTTTGTTTTTTGGGCCTTCCGCTTTATTTTCAAGGGGGGGATGAGTCCAGTAACACGCACTGATGACCTGATTTGCAAGCTCGAGGGAAAGTGTTGTAATCCACTTACAAGCTACCATAATGAAATATTTCCATGATTTTTTTCTTCTAATTGTTCTTATTTATAATTAATATTATTGATTTAAGGATTGCTCAAATCTCTTCAAAGTTACATGGTCTAGACGTCATTTACATAATAAAATAATTGAATTTTTCAACAAATTGACAGGGTTGGCAGATGTTTAAAGTTAATAATTCATCGGATAATGAGTGTATGACAAAAGGTCGAATAAAAAAGACCATAAGTCGAAGGCTTGGCCGGAGGTGGAAAAAGGTCTGTTCCTCAAGTGTCAAATAAAAACTACACAGAAAGCAAGTGTGAATTTTCTCGACACGGAAATGATTAATCACATGTAAACTCAGTTGGCTTAAACTTGAGATTCGACCTTATCGGCTTAATTACCTGTAAAATCATGTTTTAACGTTGGATTTGTTGTAAATTTACATCATGTTTAAAAAATAAAATGTTTAATGGCGTGACGAATTATTTTTTTCTGTGTACAACAGCTTCATTTTTATGAACTATCGAATTAAACCTATGCCATCATTCAGCAATACCATTTCGAAAAAAGTGGAATTGCTGCATTTTTTAAATTTGATGATGAAAAACAAAATTATACTTCTCAAAGAAATGTTTTAAAAGAATGGAAAACTCACTTTTTAATTTTACATAAACAAAAATAAACTTTTTAACTTTTTTATAAAGTTCTTTAGAATATGTTTGAGTTCAGACCATTTCTCTTCAAACTGTTTCAAGAACTGCTTTTGTTTGAAGGAATGGAAAAAGGAAAACATTCACTAAAACAAGGACATATTATAAATTGATTTAGAAAACAAAATAATATGCTTCAATTAAAAAACCCATAACACGTTTTAAAGAACTGTTCATGTTTGAAAGAATGGAAAAACTCATTACATTACAATTGTAAAAAAAATATATTCTCCGAAAACTGTAAACAGAACTGTTCTTGTTTGAAATAATCAATAAACTTAGAAAATCCAGATTTTTGTCTTAGAAAACATTTTTAGGAACTCACAAAAATGTCACAAAAAATAATGAATTTTCTAACTATTGACCATTGTTTTACATATAATAACTGTGTTATTTGATAAATTCCAACATCAACTTTTATTTAAAGTTTGTTTGAACGCTGTAGTTAATGCCAAAACAATTAAATACAATAAAATTATAAGTTTACCAAAAATGCGAAACATTTCACTTGAAATATTTCAAAGGCGTTCGAAGCACCGGAAAAGGCAAAGCAGAAATTTATGGTTTCGATTTCCTTAAATTCTAGCAAATTTTTATAAAAAAATATCGATTGTTTTGATGTTAACAGCTTATTTGAGACATAAAGAATGCCATTCACTAATATTTCAGTCCAAATATGTGCGATTCATAAGTAAAATTGAGTGTCCGGAATTCGAAGCAAAAGTGTCCGGATTTCGAATCAGCTTTTATCAGTGTCCGGGATTCGAAGCACAACAAGTCATTTTAATTTTAAAATTCTGATGAAAAATTGTTAGAAAAGACATGTTTTGCATGCATTTTCTTGAAACTGACTGTTTATACTACATCCTGAAGATATTTCTACATTTCCAACTTATTACATGATTTTTTGCCAACTATAACAAAAATTATATGCTACTAAGTGTCCGGATTTCGAATCATGACGTTATCATCAAGATAATGTTGGTGAATAGCATTTATTTAATATTCTCAAAGCGTCATGATTTACTCAATGATAATGAGTTCGATTCGAAAAACGGAATGCATTTTCGGATTCTTGGGATGGTTTTACACTAAAATAAGATATAATTAATTTTTAAATAATAAAATGTGTTTTTGATACACAATTCGAAAAAAAAATCTCCAGTTTTATAGACATTTCCACTGCCCACCATTGAAAAAACGGCTATTGTCCACTTTTGGCAAAATCGAGATTTTTGCTAGGGAACGTTCCAACGCATCTTTTGAAGTTTAAATTT
The DNA here is from genome assembly GCF_016801865.2 of Culex pipiens pallens. Lineage (NCBI taxonomy): Eukaryota > Metazoa > Arthropoda > Insecta > Diptera > Culicidae > Culex > Culex pipiens. Next base: position 107,782,174 of record NC_068938.1, read on the forward strand.
CATCAAAATATTGTTTAGTTTTGGCTGCCGATGCGAAAAACCAAACGGCTAATATCCCACCCCTTTGAAAAAGCCGTGTTTTTCTCGGAATACTTGATTTGGCATAATAGCCGAATCTTCAATAATGGGCAGTTCAGTAGAACATATTTCATATTAAATTTGAAAACTTTTTAATTGAGCTTCGAATCAAGTTTTAAATGCAATATCAATTGAAACAAAACAAGCTGACCCTTCAAAAATGTTACCTAAAATTTATATGTATTTTGGTAAAAAGCTAATTAACTTAGTAAACTAAATAAAAAATATATATTTTATCTCAAAAGCAATAGAATCAATATAGTGATGGTACTTTAGACGTAAAAATACCGTAAACCGGGGTGACTTTGACAGGTTTTCAATTTGTTTTTTGAATATTTTCCAACAGGTAAGGTTTTTCTCTAGATTATTATTTTTAAAACATGTACCGGAGTAGGCCACACAAAGTCCATGCACTATTTTGGAAAACAAGTTTTTTCAATAGTGTTTAGAAAAATAGTAACGTTAAAAATCCTTTGTTTAAATTCCGGGGTGACTTATTTGTACGTTAAATGTACCATCACTAAAGTAGCTTATGTAGATTTTAAGTAAAAAAAATCAATGTTTATAATGAATTAACAATGTTTATAAGCTCTTTAACAAAATACATATAAACTTTAGGTAAAATTGTTAAAAAGTCAGAATTTTGCCTGAAATTTGTCAAAACTTGTTTTGTTTATAAAATTATCGTTTAAAATTGCATTTTATACTGAAATCGAAGCACGAATCACCAGTTTTCACATTTGACGCGAACTATGTTCAACTGAAATTGCCTATAAATTTGGAGATTTTTTTTAAATTGTGTTTCAAAAACACATATTATTTATTGTTTACGAACTTATTCAACCTTTTCCTAGTGGAAAATTGTCCAAAGAATCCGAAAATGCATTCCGTTTTCCGATTCAAAATCATGTTCATTGAGAAAATCATGACACTTTGAGATGTTTAAAATAATGACTTTCATCAACATTTTCTTAACTATAGTTAACTAACTTTTTAAACTTTTGAAAATTTTATGAAAAGTTATTTTTGAGGTACTTTGTACACTTCTCTACCACGGTCAGTATGATTCTAAATCATTCCGTACGTATTTTATTTTGCATTTTGCAGAAAAATCGCAAACCTATCAAAGTCACCCCGGCTATCAAAGTCACCCCGTTTTACGGTACCATTTGAACACTTGAAATCTGGTTTTAACATGAAAAACTATGACTATCATAGTCATCCGAGAATTCAAAATTAGAATTTTCAATGCAACTATTTTTTTAACATTATTGAAAAAACGTTTTTCCAATACTAGTTCATGGACCTTGTGCTATGTTTTAAAAATAATGATGTTGAGGAAAACTTTATCTGTTGGAAAATTTTCCCAAAATAAATTGAAATCCTGTCAATGTCACCCTGGTGTACGGTATAAAAAAAAAGAAATAATTAAGGAAAAATATTCTCAAAAATACTACCTGATGTTTAAAATAATCTTTAAAAATATGGTTGATAACAGTGGCTAATAACTTTGTTTGAAATGATCTCAACTATAATTTTCCAATGACTCTTATTGTAAATCAACAAAATAAATGCTTTCTACATAACATGAAAATAATTCCACTTCATTCCACTCTCAGTAACTATGAGGCACTTCTTGACATTATGAATACAGCAGATGCGTTCTGATTACAGCTATACCCGGCCTTTGATATAGTTTCTACAGATCAACACAATAAGAGGAGAATGTCATATGCCATTGGCACCCCGCATATACGGCATTGCGGTGAGAATAGATTTTCCCTTTGAAGTTGGAGCTTGAAAATGTTAACGATATGCCAACTAGTGCGATATGTGCGTGGGAAATTTCCAACCAAGCTGAAATGACAAGAGCTTGTCTCATGAAGAGGGGGTTAGTCTACTAGAATCGAACGTGTTGAATAATTCAGAGAGAGCTTTATCAACAATTGATTTCGAAAACTGTTGATTTTATGGCGCATAATGTTTCCGAAAACAACCCCACAAAAAGTTATGTTTTATTTATCCATCTGTTCCACGAAGCTAACAACCGTCAAAGGATAACGATTGTCATCGATGTGGCATTTCTTAGTACAACATTATTTGACGAAGTAAGGGATGTGCAGCGAAACTGAACTAAAATTACGACTGAAATCATGAATAAAATTTGAACATAAATTGAGACCAGAATTGCGACTAAAAACGTGGTTGAAATCAGGACTGAAAGTTGGACCAAAATTATGTAGAAAAAATAATGTTCAAGCATCCCTATTCCCAAAAGTAAAAGTTCTCCTGGATCATTGCGTACGCCAAGGTCGCCGTAATCCATTTTTATGGCAAACATCTTGCCCCATCAACATCATCACCGTCATCCCAGCCTCGTCGTCTCGTTGGTGAATTTTCCGCAAAAGAGTGCGAAACCTCTGCTGGCCTGAAGATAAAAACATTGAACCAGGGCAACCCAACCGAAGGAGTGACGACGGTGATGACGGGAAACGGATGGCAAATCAAACTTTATGAATACCGCCTAGGGGCGTCGCATCATCTGTTTTATGGCAGTTGCACGCAAAGCACATGGGGATCTTTTTGTGGGAAGGTTAGAAGAATGTTTTTTGACGAAATGATTTTTAAAGAAGTATTACTGGTGAAGCAAAATTCAAAATTTTCTGACAAGTAAAACACAACAATGTAGTTGCCATTCCGCTCATCTCAGGATTGCCCTTGGCACTAGCAGTGAAGAATGCTTCAACTAAAAATAGACCCCGTTCTTCTCATTTTTTCAAAATGTGTCGACAAATCTCTAGTCATAATTTCTGGCTGCTGTTCAAATGATACATTTTCCCTTTCCTCTTCAACTTAAGGGGAGAGGTGGGTGGCATATGCCAGCAGCTGATTGCCACCCACCACCCCCTTTCTATCTGTAGGTTGCCCCTTGAAAGCTCTCGGCTGCTCGTTTCGGCTCATTTGTTTCAGTTTCTGTTGCTTGCCTCTGCACAGCGTGCTGCAAAATTGTTTTTTCCCTGAAACGAGAGGGAAATTTTCCGACGTTTTGTTTACATCTTGACTTTGTGCTGATGGCACTGGAAAGCGCAATGGAGTGATTTTGAAATAAGAAAAATCCTAACGGAAAGTGAAATTTTTCGTGTTGTTTTTCCGTGCCATCAGGGGGGTTTCATCATTCAACCGTTCCATCATATCCAAAGACTGACATGGTCTGGCTTATACCAAACATCACCGGCAACACTTGATGAGTGTTTAGCGGTCGTCTTTTTCCATTTTCCTTCACTTTTCCTGCGCTGATCTTTATGCCGATGAGCTTTTTCTTCGCTCGCTGAAACGCTCATCAAAACATTTGTCTGGAACCGTAACTAAGAGAAATTTAGCACAATTTTAACAGAAACAATCAAAATCTGGAACAAATGACTGAAACTTGTTCAAATTTCAAGATAATCAAAATAAAGTGCAAAATTGTTACCAAAATCACCCAACATCACGGAACTGCTTCATATGCGCCAATCTACTACTTGCTCATATTGAGCGCGTTGTTTTGGTCGTTGTTGTTGTTGTACAGCACAAACGATACAAGCTTCAGCTCGTCGAAATGGCTTTACCCGACGGTTCGACCAACCGTGGAGAGTCGTCTTGAGTTTGTTTTTATGAGCGTTGAACTTTGGTGCGGTGCTTCAGGGATAATCGGGCAATTAGTCGGGAAATTAATTGGAGGTGGTACTTGTGAAAAATGTTTGGAATTTTTTTTCCAATATCTGTTTTTGAATATATGTCACCTGCAAAAAGAAAAAAAAATCTTAGGTATAAATAGAATTACAAAAAAAATTTCGGGACTAAAGGAAAAAAAAAACGTTACAATTGTATTTCTGTAATATGTCTGAGATTTTTTTTGAATTTATCAATTTTGGAATTTCGTTTACTAAAAAAAGCTCTTGCATATTTCAAAATAAAGCTAAAAAATGCGATCATTCTAAGCAAATCTGAATCTGAATCTATGAAATTTTAAGCAATGCACAGTGGTCCAGATAGCCATATTAAGTGAAAAATAGATTTTCGGAAAAATTGCGAAAAAAAAGTTATCGAGCTTTTTTTTCAGAAGAGTTGTTACAAATGGAATGGGGCAACTTTTAGTTTGGTTGAAAATAAGGGTGGTTCAAATTAGAGTGAATTTGAAAATCGAGCTTTTGAGGAATATTTTTGGGATTTGTTTGTCTTCCACCACTTGTTGAGCTTGCCAATTAAAGCAACTCTGTGGAAAACACAAACATTTTATCTCGCAATCTTCGCCTTCAACGACAAAATTTAGAGAGAGCAGCTGAGCAAACCTTGAAAAATCGGTTTTTTTAAACGTTGCAATTCAGGGTTAAGTTTAAGAGAAAAGTGATGTTGGGGCACTTTTAGAGGTCTTAAAAACAATCATTTTTCACTTCTTTCAAGTCGATTTGGACTTCAGGGTCAAATTTTACAGTCATTTTAAGGTATATAAGATGAAAAATTAAAAACCTAAAAATCTCGAAAAAGCGCAGGCCAAATTTTAAGCGCCAGGCTCATTCGAAAGCACTAGCACTACAAACGCTGAAAAAACCTCAGGGTATCTACATTTGAAAACGTCTAAATTTCATGGGAAATGTGTATGGGACCACCATAACGAAATTCAAAAATTGTCAAAATATATGATTTTCCATGTAATTTTGCCCGCTGAATCTGAATCTTCCCTCCGAATTGAGCCAAAGTGCAAAAAACGATTTTTGGTCATATTTTGGGTTTCTATGTAAAATTGTAATGGTTATTGTAATTTATAAATTTCAAAAAATGTATGGGTTATTCTCTGCCAACTCACACATTTTTTAATTTTAAAATTTAAATTTTATTTTCATTTTAAAATTTTATGTTTTTTTGTAACATTGCAGGGTTTTTTTTAAATGTAGCAATGCTCTACAAAGATGCAAACAATTACAATTACTGTCGATTTTCTCGATATCAATATTGCTCCAGCTTTCAATATATTTTTCAGTCCCTTCGAATAGAATGCTTTGATTTTTGGTTCTATAACTTGATACCTCCCGCTCAAATGGTCCCTGCAATATCGACAACGAGAGAGTCCACTGTATTAACAAATTGCTTGTAACCATCACGAGTTACCGCGTGGCCTACTTAGGTGGGCCATACAAACTTCAACGATCAATAGCAACCCCTTAACCTTAACCAATTTGGCTCAAAATTGGCGCAGTTACTCAAATTGAAAAAAATACTGCCATAATTTGGATTTTGATGAATGTTTCGAATTAAATTGATATTAACAAGGTACTTTTAAAATAACTCATTAAGCTAAATAGTACCTAAAAAAAATCCTCGAAGTTTTTCTCACTTTTTTCATTCAATGTTTTAAATCCGTTTGATTGGTTAAATTTTATGGGAATATTTCATAGTGCAATTTATTCCAATCATTTACGCAGTTTTTGAAACAAATTACCTAACTTTAAGTCTTAAATTTTTGTTGTTGAATTGTTGTTGAGGCTTTGTAGTTGTAAACCTTCGTTTTTGAAAGCCAGAACTATGTTTGTGTTTCCTTAAATTTTATGCAGAACCTCGTATAAATAGTCGTTCTCAACTGTTTGCTTAAAATGCTTAAAACATCAGATCATCAAATTTCATCAATCTGCTCTACTTCTTCAAACTTCATCAAGACACAGTCTTCACAAAAAAGCACTAAGTATTTTTTGCTCTCCTCACGCACTCATCCAACCAAGCACAGCAACCAAATTTAAATAAAGTTTCCCACTTCTAATCCTTTCGCGCCAGACACTATTCCGGAGAGCCATGTGCTCCATCCGGCGGACGACACGTGCAACCGCCACGTGTGGTTCCTGCTGTATATATTCCGTGTGTGTGTGTTTGTGTTTTTTTGTTTGTGTGTGTGAATAGTTCGTTCGTCGTGCCCAAAATCCTTTCATCAACTCTCACAGTCGCCGTTGTGCTATCTTGGTTCATACTGAATTTTTAAACCTCAATAATAAATTTACAAATTTTTGTTTTAAGATTTTGCTGGAATTCAATCAAATTACAAATTTTGAGGTAAAAATTGCTCCAAAATAGCACACTGCCGACGTGCCAATCACTCCACGATGTTCCCATGTCGCACAGCACTTCGTTCTCTAACTCTTGAACCAACAATCCACAACTATTTTATAATTAGTTTTTCCAAGCACTTTTTTGTGGGTTTCCTCTTGCTTTCGTTTCTCCACCAAAAAAAAACCCACATCACTTCGAAAGCTCTTCTTCTTTTTCTCCCCCTCTCTGTCTCCCCGTGTGTGTGTGTGTGCAGATTCCGCCCGGGGCCAGAGCCAGCGGCAGCAGCAGCCGGATTCGGGTCAGCAGGCCGCAGGTTCCGCCACCAACCAGAAGGCGCACTCCTCGTCGGTCATCCTTCGGCAGCACAAGCTCTGGCGGACGCATGACGCGGTCACGCTGCTCGGTGGCAATTGGAGGATTGCTCAGAAACTAGGTAAAAAAAGGGTGTGAGGTTTCAGGTGGGAGGGCTGAGTGTGTGTGTGTGTTTGCTTTTTATTGTGTCGTGGAAATTCGATGTGGACATTGGAGATTTGGCGAATTTGGAGCGTCACTGCTGAAGTCACTTCGTGAGACTTGAGATTTTCTGTTGTTTTTAGAGTACCCTTGAATAGATGACAGTTGATTTTCGTTCTTTTGTTTTTTCTAGTTTTGTGAACAATTTTCTTGAATCATTTTTTCACTCATTTTGTATAGCGTATTTTGTGATACTTTTTAATTCAAAATTTATGAAATTAGGCTTGAAATTTGAATTTGGTTTTTAGTCTCCAAACATTACGTACAAAATGGGTACGTAAATTCATGAAAACTTGTATCTTGAAATGGGACTTTCTGATCGATTTGGTGTCTTGGGTAAAGTTGTTGATTATAAGTATGATTTTTCTACGATTTGTTTAATTGTTTAACGGAACTCAAAAAGACAACATTGTAGAGCCATAGTGCATTATGGTACAATCTAATTCCAAATGCATGAATAAAAAAATTTTTTTTGAAAAATATTGAAAATGATGTCATAAAAATATCAAATCATTATATTTATAAGTTAAATTAAATTTGAAATCGAAAAGTACTGTACCGATTTTTTCATGTAGTGCAATGTTTTGGAGTTGTTATCACTTTTAGGTTATAATTTTCTATTTTTTTACATTTTTTTTATACATTATCGAGGAAACCCACCAATGAAAAAATATTTTTGGAGAGCTGATAAAATTTCTTATAATTATCTCTGAGACTTTGGAAACCGAAAATTAGTTTCTGAGATACAGACTCACAATGACTCACCTAATAAGCCTATAATTTTCAACTGACGATATCTCGCAAATTATAAGTTCGATTTTCAGTGTTAAATAATAAATGTACTGCGAAATTTTCTTAGATTTTCTGAAATTTTCAATAAAAATAATTTCAAATTTCGAAATTTTGTCTAAAATATGAAAGGGGGGGAATTTTATATTTATATTCCTTTACAAAAGTTATTTTTGATTTTGAAATTGTATTTTTTTTAAGGTTCCGAAAATTTCACATTATTTACCACTGAAAATCATACTAATTGTATCCGAGATATCGTCAGTTGAAAATTAATTCCTATTGTTGTTTTTCATAAAGAGATTGGTCAATTTTGATAAGTATAATGAAATTAATAGAGATTACCATTTGATTTTTGTATTATTTGAAGATGTCGCGAAGAAAATAATTTTTTAAAAGAGAATTTTTAAATTTCAAGAGATTTACTCTACTTTTTTAATGATATTTGAAGATTTGAAGATATCAATAAAAGGCTAAATTTTTGCGAGAGCTAAGAAGTTAACCCAAGTTTTTTTTTTTAAATATTTGCTTATTTTAAGATATCAAAAAAGAATTATATATTGATAGAGATTCACACTTTTTTTTTTAGTTTTGATAATGTAAAAATGAAGGGTTTACTTTAAAGACAACTAAAAAAGTAACAGTGATTCAAGATTATTATTTACAGGAATCGCGAAACTCAAAAAGATTCACTCTTTTTATATTAAAAGATTTTTAGCTTTTAAAATGAAACAGGGAAAATTTTACCAGAATAATTTAAATCATCGAGATTAGATATTCCGAAGCCTCGATTATTCGAAGTTCTTTTCTTATTTTGAACATTAAATTCGAGTTCTGTGACCCCATTTTAGTCAAACTTGTATTGTTGATTGCCTTTTTGCATACCAAATATATTTTTTAAGTATTTCAACCCCGCCATTTTGGCCGCCATCTTGGATTTAAAAATTCTGAATCACTTTAAAGCATATTTGGGGTCGTATTCAAGCTAAACAATAACAAACAAGACAACGAAAAATCCTTTTTTTCGTGATTCGATTATCCGAATTAAAATTGTTCCTAGGACTTCTGTAAAAAAACACAGTTTAAAAAAAGTATTTAACAATTTAAACTTAAATGTTTTGAGAATTCATTAAATATAAAACATTAACTTAGTAAAAATGTATTAAAAAAAATCGCGTCGTTGAATAACCATATTGAAAGTTAGTAAAACTTTTGAATTTTATGAAATAAAACTGTATTTTCTAAAAATTCATATTGATCGAAGCTTAATATATTTTATAAAATCTAAATGCTTTTTTTAATTTGAGTTTTTTTGTAAGTAATTCCTTATTTTAAAAGTTTCTATAAATAAGTTATCGAAGGTTGTTCCCTGTAAAATTCCGGTGAAAACACCTAATGAGAGGAGATATTAATTTGTTAAAAAATGTCATTTAAACTGATTTGATAGCTGTGAAATTTGTAAAGAACACAAGATCATAAACAAACATAAAATCGTTCTAGATTCTTTGAAATTCAGAAGCTGCAATCAGGCGTCAAATAGTCAATATTCCACTTTGGGTGCCCGATGGATGCCAGTTTAAAAAGATTTTTATATTTTTCTGTTATGATTATTATGAAGGAAATAAAAATGAAAAATGCTTATAGTTCAAAAGAAGTCATATTTAAAATTCTGTCTAAATTATAAAAAAATATTATATTTTGATAAAGGATACGAAACTCTACATTTATGTGAAAACGCATATCCTACAACCTAACAGGTCACAAAAACAAACGCTACTGCTGGGCACATTCCCAAGAAAGCCATTTCCATGATGGGGAAAGGCCACATAATTTAATTTCCCGGATACCCAGTCAACCAACAGGCAAACCAACAACCCAACAGTAGCAGATAGAGGAGAGCTACAGCGCGCATATAATCAACAATCCCGAGCAGGAGCAGCAGGTCCAAATGAGACTTCCTTTTGCACAGTACAGTGAGACTTCGATTTAGGCATCGACATATTTACAAACAAGTTTGAATTTGTTGAAATGATTTGAATCTTCAAAAGATAAATATTTAAATTGTTGAACACAATTTAAATGGTAAAAATCGCAGCCTCACTGTACGGCTTCATGCTCTTCCAGACGGGTAAGCACACATCCACCCAGTGAGACCGAGACGTTTCTGTAATGGTTTATGACAATCGGAAATTGAATTTGGAAGTTTGGGAGCACGGAAATTCGGTTTGACATTTGGAGTGCGAGAGCTCCTCCGGACGGTTTTTGGGAGCCCGGTTTCCTGGTTGGTTGGCGATGACTGTGGCAAGTTTTGAGCCGGGTTCGGGTTCTATTTTGGGGGGAATTTGGGAAGTGGAACTTTTGCAAGATGTTTATGATACCTGAAGGTGATATTTTATCGAAATTGAATCTTCAATTAAATTTTGTAGATTTGAGATTTCGTCATCTGACCCAAATCCGAAACTTTTCCAAAAGGTGCATTCAAATGGTTAAATTCGACAGTCATTGGACACTGCAGTGAGTGCAAATGTCACTCTCGTTTCGATCGAATTTTCCTCGGTAAGAGAACGAGTTCGCGCGGTTCGAAAAGTTTCGATAATGGAAAACTTTTTAATGAGAATTTATTTACCAATCGACGGCCAGCGAATGCCCCAGGGGGAGGTGGGTCAACTACGCGGGAAAATGAAACTTCACACCAAATTATAATCCCCGATCGTGGAAGCGTGTTTCATCGCACTGCTGCTGCGCGATAAATTGGATTATATCAAAAAGCAGAATTTTTCGTAACGATGATGCTGTGGCGTTCGACTAATTGTCTGGACTTTTGCTGGAATAAGAGAATGTCTGAACCGCAAATGGAAGTTCACAAAAATTGATAACTCAACCTGAATTATAAATAATTCGACTTTCAAAGTTATTAAATCATAAAAATCTCAAAAAAATCATGATGTAAATTAGTGTTGATCGTTGAAAGCCCTTCTTCAATATCTACCAACGTCATACCATAGAACTAAAATACGAATGGGTTCATTTCCTCCAAATACATCATAAATAAATGAGTTTCGAGTAGAGCGTCCAATTTCCCGGGACTACAAAATTCCCGGGAAACGGGAAATTTTTAATTAATTTCCCGGGAAATCCCGGGAAAAAATATTCTGATCCTGCTTCTGATTTATATTTTGTAACAAAATTGTATCGAACAGCAACTTTTATGTTCAAATGAATGGCTCGAAATATACAAATTTTCCGATTTTATGTGCAGTGTTTCAAAAAATATCATTTGTATTTTTTTGTTGAGGAGTATTATTTTTTAAATCAGATTTTAAATCAGTAAGTAAAATCCAGGCTCCACAACCATATAAATGCTTTTTAATTTATCTATGTGACTAGTTCGAGGAAATTTGTTTAAGAATAACATTGACTCATAAAGTATAAAAAATTACGCTGAAATGATGTTTTTATGGCAAAGAACACGTCTTATTGGTTTCAGCTGATGAATAAATGAAAAAGCATAGAATTCATCTTCTTGGCACACTATTGAGCAATTCTCTACGAAATCGGTCTTATTTCTTCATTTTTAATTTTTGTATTTTTTAATCTGGCTGAAACTTTTTTGGTGCCTTCGGTATGACCAAAGAAGCCATTTTGCATCATTAGTTTGTCCATATAATTTTCCATAAAAATTTGGCAGCTGTCCATACAAAAATGATGCATAAAAAATCAAAAATCTGTATCTTTTGAAGGAATTTTTTGATAGATTTGGTGTCTTCGGCAAAGTTGTAGGTATGGATACGGACTACACTGGAAAAAAATGACACACGGCAATAAAAAAATTCGGTGATTTTTTAGTTAACTTTTTATCACTAAAACTTGATTTGCAAAAAAACACTATTTTTTTCATTTTCTGATATGTTTTAGAGGACATCAAATGCCAACTTTTCAGAAATTTCCAAGTTGTGCAATAAATCTTTGAGCGAGTTATGAATTTTTGAATCAATACTGAATTTTTCAAAAATTCGAAATATTGGTCCCAAATTTTTTTCAATTTCATTTATCGATGTAAAATCAAATTTGCAATCAAAAAGTACTTTAGTGAAATGTTGATAAAGTGCACCGTTTTCAAGTAAAATCCATATTCAGGTGACTTTTTTGGAAATAGTCGCAGTTATTATTTTTTTTAAATTAGTGCACATGTTTGCCCACTTTTGAAAAAAATATTTTTGGAAAGCTGAGAAAATTCTCTATATTTTGCTTAATTGTACTTTGTTGATACGACCCTTAGTTGCTGAGATATTGCCATGTAAAGGTTTAAAAACAGGAAAATTGATGTTTTCTAAGTCTCACCCAAACAGCCCACCATTTTTTAATGTCGATATCTCAGCAACTTATGGTCCGATTTTCAATGTTAAATTATGAAACAATCGTGAAATTTTTTGAGCTTTTCGAAAAAAATATTTTCATTCTTTTTAATCAAGACTAACTAACATTTCAAAAGGGCCAAACATTCAATATTACGCAATTCCCAGGAATTCCCGGGACGGGAAATTGGACGCTCTAGTTTCAAGCCTTTGTCGCTTGGTGCAGTCAAGCAGGAACGAAATTACAATGCTGTCAGTCAGCCTGGCCCGACACGTCTTGAAAATATGATCCAATTTCATCGTCACCCCATCTTGGCCGGTTCTTCTTTGTGAGAACTTGCAGCCGGCCTGATGGAAGAACAAATTTCATTCCTTGTTGATGTTGTTTCAAGGAGGGATCTCCGTGGCGATTTTGCCGGCACACTGCTGTTTGGCAAAAGCTTTCGCAGCTTTTCCAGCTTTTGCTTTGAGCTCTGATAATAATTGCAGCGACGATACTTGAGCAACGAGAGAAGGGCATGTAGGGCAGCATCGCTTTTCTTGGTTAAATTTAGCTGCTCTAGTAAACTAGCTCAAGGGAGTACACTTTAAGTAAATGTTGAATCAGTTTAGTTTGTCAAGGTTAGAGGGTTGAAAGAGCTGCGAAAGAAACGATACTTTGTTTCTTTGTAAATTAGGGTAACCTCAATTCCAATTTTCTGCTAGGAATTTAAGGGGTTGAAACTTAGAATATTCAATATTTTTTCAACTAAATAACGAAAAATCTACATCGTACAAAGTTCACCATTGTTGAATAGTTCATATTACCAGCGTTTCTTGCGCTCGCACAAAAGCATCCTACAATGACAATTATTATCTTGCCGCATCCTTTCTTTGCCTTCTCACAAGCAATCCCTAATGGAACAGGATATTTCTTTGCTTACAAGTTCTGGAGAAAAAACTTATTTTGGATGGAAATGTGGCTTACTCTTTGAAACCTGATTATTGCCCTCGTTAATTGTTAGCGAAACAGTCGTTTTTGAAACGTTTTCAAGAATCAAAAAGGAAAAATCATACTTATTAATATAATTTGAGGGGATTCTTTGCAATAAAAGTGATTCCACCTGGTTGGTTTATTACGTCTCCACGAGTTCATTAGGCGAACGATTTCCCAAGCAGTAAAAGTAGAACAAATCTGTTGAAAATCAGTTGGTGGCAAAGTTTGTGCAAACTTTCCGCTTTAACCTCCCACAACCCGGAAAAAGCTTGATATTTACAAATCATTACTTTATTCTTTCGGCGCCTCAAAATGAGCTACTACAACTGCTTGTTAGCGAGAAGGTGGTGGGAATAATTATCCTCTAACAACAACCTGTTAAAAGTCCGGGCGAAAAACTTTGCGATAACGTACCCGAGAAGATGAGATTTTGCCTCCGGCAAAAAGGGACTTCACAGTTTCGCTGGCAAAGCTTGAGAAACAGCGTGCATTAAAAAAAATTGCTGGAAATAGGTTAAGTACCGTCAACGTGGCAGAACACATGGGGCAGGTTGTACCACAAAGTTTTTCAAATTTTTAAATGAACTATCTCTGTTCAAGCTATATTTTCAATTTACTCTAGTTGAATGTTATATTTTATCAGAACATTTGCTGTATTTTAGCTACATTTTTCCACAAGAAATTACTTTTTTGGCTAAAATAAAACATCATAATTTAATTTAATAAACACATTTATTTATTTAATTCAAATTCCAAACTCAATAACAATTCGACCATTCCAAAACATTTTGTCAGAAATCTTTGCGAAAAATACAGTATGTAAAAATAAGTTTTAACACCACTTGGACAACTTACAAATTCTGTGATATAAAATTCGAAAAAATCAAGTTTGACAAAAGTATAGTACAAAGAACAAAGTTTAGATCCGAAATTCATGCCGAACATTTTGCCAAAGAAGCTTATTAAAAATGATTTCTAATGAAAGTTCCATAACAAATACTTAAAAACAGGGTCCTGATTGCTAAAAAAATGCAGTCAATCGCGAGCACAAATTGAGCGCGACGTATTACTGCTCTATATTTCTACCATTTGTCACTTCCACACCAATCGCTACTAAACATTCTCTCTTCGCTCTCGCTCTCACTCCAATTGGGTAGTACAGCGAATGGTTCAGAGCGACCGATTGCGTTATGACACTCGAACCAGACTCAAAAAAGTTTGCGATCGCATTTCGAATTCAAATTTACTGCAAACTTTGGTAGTGCAGGCCAAGTGAGCGCCGCGCTTTCATTTTGTTGGGTTCTCTCCTCTCTGAGTATCAGGGATGCCACATGATTTTTAAAAATGTCTGTGAAAAAGTATGTGTATGTCTGTGTCTTTGTCTAAAATTCAAATAAATCAATTTACAGTCATAGAAATCTATCAAAAATTGTGTTTTTAAGCATTTGAAGACTAACGAAATAAGTTTCGATTGATATTTTAACAAAATAACAATTTAATGAAGTTTTTAAAAAGTCTGTGTACCTCAAAAAATGTCTGACACGAGCTCAAATGTCTGTGAAACACAGACAAATCTGTGTATCTGGCATCCCTGCTGAGTATATTCGTTTGTGACTCGGGTCGACAGACGGAGTAGGCAAAGAAATTCACGGAGTAGTTGTTCCGTTGTGTGAAACGATTGGCCAAAGCGCTGGCTGCTAGCGAGTCCTGTTCGCTCGCGAATGGCTGCGCGCCCCAGTTGGCAAAGATTCATTCGGCGATGAGGGAGTGATTTCTGATCCTTGATCCTAAAATTATGACCCTTGCTTAAAAAAATGCTGAAAACGGTGAAAAAAAGTTTGTACACTTTTTCACATATCACGATCAGGGGTTTGGGGGTTAGATTGGGTCATAACAATTTCAGCATTTTTGTATGACCCAATGTCACCCCCTGACCCAATGCCACCCCTGATGCACGGTGTGTTTCCTAGAACAAACTTAAGATAAAAAAATCGGCAAGTCTGATATTTGGCACCATGAAAGAAGGGCTCTTTCCCGACATTTTGCGGGGTCCGGCGAAATATTTCGTCGGGGGGTCTAGAGCAACTTTTTTTTCGAAGATTTTTTTTCGATTTTATAGAATTTTTCTTCAGAAAAGTCGATGGAAATCGATGGGTTCATGTTCATATCCATCAAATTTCTTATGAATGTGCCTCAAGAGACTTTAAATTACACATTTGACCTCAAATAAAATGTGTCCAACCCAAATCCAACTCAATAGGCGGTGTTCATCGTTTGAATGGGAATTAAAGCCAGAAATTTTGGAGAAAGTCACTTTTTATTTTACGAAATTGGGTATATCTCTGCTTATATTGAACCAAAATTGATACTTTTTTATGGAAATTGTTCAGAAAACTGTTCTCTACAATGTGATTGATTCGAAAATGTTTTAAAATATTTTAGTGTTGTACGGCAGAGCATTTAAAAATAATGTTGAGACCCTTTTGAGTAATAAATAGCTTTTAAATGTTATACTCTAAGTTTAGCTATGGTTGAGGCTCGTATTTGTATTCGGGCAATATGTTGCTGTATTTTTATAACAAATTGTACAAATACAAGATTATTATTCGGTCGTTTTGAGGTTTCCAGCTTGGATGTTGGGGTTATTTCAAAGAAAGCTAGAAATCTGGTAAATTTGGGTTGGAAACTTTTTATTTGAGGTCAAATATGTAATTTAGAGTTTAGAGGCACATTCATAAGACATTTGATGGATATGAATATGAACCCATCGATTTCCATCGACTTCTCTGATGAAAAACCCTATAAAATTGAAAAAAAAATATTCAAAAAAAAAAGTTGCTCTAGACTCCCCGACGAAATATTTCACCGGACCCCGCAAAATGTCGGGAAAGAGCCCTTCTTTCATGGTGCCAAATATCAGACCTGCCGAATTTTTTATCTTAATGTTCTCGGAAAAATACACCGTGTGATGACGATGCTAAAAAAGTTTATTTATTGTATTGAAACGAAATGTCTGATCGATTTGGTGCCTTCAGCAAAATTATAGGTATTGCTTAGAACTTCGCAGACAAAATATTTACACTTAAAAATTGCCATTTTTAATGTCAAGCAAATTTATTTGGATATTTTCAAATCAAAAAAAAATATTTTAATTTATTGGTCATGATTTCTACAAGTAAAAAATTCTGGTTTTAAGAAAACAAGAATTTTTAAGTGGATATAACTTGAAAACAATACATGACAACTGAAGTTGTACACACTTTTTTTAATCGCAATTTTTTTTTATCTTAAAATAAAATAAATAAAAATTTGACGTTTTTCCACGTTTTTCCAAAATTATGATTTTCTCGAAAAACTGCCGACATTGGGTAACTTTTTTTAAGAGTTTGACTATTTTTTTTCAAATTGCAGCAATATTTTCGGCTTTGATGAAGATCGCTAATCGATCAAAAAAATCTTTTCAATATACAGATTTTTGATTATTTTGATCGAAAAGTGTATGAAAATTGTGTGGACCAACATCATTTTGACGTACGGCAAAGTAAAGACAAAGTTTCAACCAATTAAAATAAAAACAAAAAGAATTCGTTGTACGAAGTGTCAGAGAAAAGCTTAAAGTGGTATGTAAACCTTCAAAATACACACTAGAAAATTATGGTAAACCCAAACATGAGCTGTAAAATTTGCTGACAAATTCAAGGACAAATTAGAAAGCTCTGCCACTCGTATCACCTTGGTATGTACCTCAAAATTGCAGTCGATTTTTTTATCTCTAATAAAGTGTTTTCCTTTCTACACAAAAATGCTTGTTAAACTGAGAATTAATTAGACACCTTTAAGATAAGAGTCATCGCAGGACATAAAGTTCAAAAATATTTCCAACGGCCCAAAATAAGATAAACAACAAAATATTATGTTTAAAACAAGCTTTACCCGACAAACTTCGTTCTGCCTTTTTTTTCGTTTGTTGACGTTTTTAACTATTTGCTTATTCAGCCTCCTGCGATCAAAATTTGATTTTACGTAACTTTTCCCATACAATCTGTAGATTTTCCGGAATCGGTTCCAGAGTGGCCAAAGTTGTAACTCTTTAGCGTAAGAACCTTCCTTGGGCTTATACGAACCCAACGCAGCAAAGAGCGCTCCGATCCGACTTTCCGTTATCAACTGATGCGCGTTCGAACAAAACCATCGAAATTTTTTTATATATATAGATAAGATAAATTATTACCAAATTAACATTTTTTTTTATTTGCTATGCGGAAATCATTAAATTACCCCTATTTAAAGCGTGCCTTGTAACTTTCGCGATAAATTATCAAGCGTCCGAAAATTCTAATTAGTCTAATTCGCACAGATGAAAGCAACAGATTTGCACGATTCAAACTGTTTCTGGACGCGGGAATCTTGTTCTGATTGAACGCTACAAACGATTGGCATAAGCAAATTCTGAAGCATAAAAAAAGTTCCTTTTGGCAAACAGCTTAAACCCCTCTTCAAAACAGTTTCTCTTTCATCTGGTTCGGTTATTTGCACAAATGAGAAGATTCTGCCCCCTCAAAGCTCCGATTGGCCCCTCGATTTGAAAGGACGACCTCGAGGAGCACCACTTCGAAACCGGATTGAAATAGTTCAGCAACCATATTGGCAGTAATTTCGCCCGGAAAAAGTAAACATTTGGTTCGGGGAGAGATTGAAAAGAGTCCAACACCGGCAAGTGGATTTTCAAGTCGTATCAGGTTATGTTTGTGTCCCTTTTTTTTTTCAAGAGAGAGAGTGAGGTTCGAGAATAAAAGCTCAACTTGCTTTGCGAGGGTCGTCCGGGGCTCCTCTTGCGAGGTTATCAGAATTTCAATCGATTTTGGAGATCCTCTTTCCGGCTCCGAAAGAGGTTTGGCTTGCTGACAAAGCGAACAAATATTCTAAGCGCAGCTCATTCTCGTGAAAAATACGTTTAATCTCAAACAGTGGGGGAGCTTGAAATCGCTGAAGGAAAGAAAGGATATTCAATGCTACCTCTTTATAGAATTGTTGGAGAAGACTTTTTGTGATAGTCAAGAGATAGGTTTTCTAACGTTTCTTCCTTTTTCAAGAGGTCACTTTGAGTTGATGAAAACGTTTCTGTGAACTTTAAATTGTCCTTAGAATAAAGAATTCCTTAATTTCTGGATAATCTTTTTTTCAATGACCTGGAACTAAACCCCCGAATCCACCTCTGAACCACAAACCCTCATTATATTCGCAGCATCCCTCCTTCAAAATGGCACAGCACAATACTTGAGCATAACCCATCACTCATCTAGTTTTGTGCAATTTACAGCTGCCGCTAAGAATAGCTCACGCTGCACCATCTCATCATCATCCATATCTCGACCAAGACAGGTGCACAAATGCAACTTCACTGGAAAACTCTCCGAGCGCACTGTTTGTTGTTGGGGCAAAACTTTCGTCCAACCTGGTGGCAAACAAAGTCCCAGCCCCAGCATCGGCAGCAGCTGTTATCCTGACAGCAACTTTTCCTCGTCATTCAACGCTATGTGGGTCGACTTTTGTGTGCACATTTTCGTGCACGAGCTTGTTGACATGAAATTAATACAGAGTTAAAAAAACGAAACAAAAGTTTTTTTTTTGTGGATTCGAACCCAAGCCCACTGATTACTAGTTCGCGACGCTACCACAACGCTACACTGGCTTGTTTCTTTGAAAGCAAAATTCAAACTACATTTCCAACAGTGCATTTCTCTCAGTGTCACCACAATAACAATGGACACGGGAAGGAAAAGTTTCATTTCGCCTTTTTGATGTGGGTGGCTTGAAAAGTGCACAAACACACACACAAATTCACAACAACTGAAGTTTTCCTCCCTCAAAGTTGTTGTTTTGCCATTCATCTGCTGATAGTGAAAAGGGATTAGTTGGTGTACTAAAATGGGGGCGTAAAGACGAGATGATCCCAGATGTGTGCGGGGTCCTGAACGCTCCCTGGGGGAAGTAGGTGTAGGTGAGGAAGTTAATGTGGGAGTGTGTGTGAAAAATTAAATGCAGCACACCCTTGGGGATTAAACTTTGTTTCTGCTACTATAACGTACATAGTGCACCAGTTTAATTTCCCCTCGATGATGGAAAAGTTACAAAGTTTTGTTCAATTTTATGTTGCCGTGCTCTTTTTGCTGCTGCAATGAGTCGTAATTTGGTGCAAGCTTCGAGCAAAGTTAAATTTGTGTTGTAGAAAGTTGCTACATTTTCATTGAGAGCTTGCATGAGATGGATCTTTTGAAAGTAGTTTTATAACACTTTTCAATCTTCAATTTGCCTAAAATATCATTCAAATGTAATTTAATCAAATTTCCAACGAGTCACTTTAACGCATGTTTCACATCCAATAAAGTCCGGAACATGGCCGCTTCAAGAACATCCGAAACTGTGTCTCGCACATTTTGGTCGTACATTTTCACTCAATTTATGAGCTATTTCGTTTCCTCCTCGCATGCAGACTTGCTAGCACGACTACTCCAAGAAAGAACACCGTCAAGTCAGGAATCCAATATCTAGTTCATCTCGGATGTTCGCCGGTCGTTGAGATTCGCGAAGAAAAAAGAAGACATTGTTTTGAACGAAACGAAAGGCAAACTAGCAGTGGGTAAAAGGTATTATTTCAAACAATTTTATGCTAACTTTGGAGTGTAAATTTTAAAAATTCCTTTAAAAAATCAAAACTGTAATTAGATAAAATGTTATGTCAAAGGGATTTTATGTGAAGTTACACACCCATATGATGATTCACTTAAATTTCGGATATAAAAGCATTCAAAATTGGGTAATTCTCCACTGCAGTTGCCCCGACCCATCTTCGATTTGCGTGAAACTTTGTCCTAAGGGGTAACTTTTGTCCCTGATCACACATCCGAGGTCCGTTTTTAAAATCTCGTGACGGCGGTACGACCCCTTCAATTTTTGAACATGCGATCATAGCCGATCATGGTCACCCGCGACAGACACGGACGACGAAACAAATAAAAACGCAAAAAGTAACGTTTTTAAAACTTTTTTTCGTAAAATCGCGATAACTCGTGATGTTTACCAGCAAACTCCTTATGTTTGTATATAATTTTTTTTGTAATTTTCTGCTCTACAACTTTGTAGAACATTATTACACTCTTAAAAAATAACCCTGCAAAGTTAGAAAAAACACGAAATTTCAAAATGAAATTTTTTGTTCTAAATGTAAAAATGTAGTTTCAAATAACATTCAATTCAATTCAATTCAATTCGGTTTTATTGGTGAATAATCAAGATACAATGAGTTATTTTGAAGTGCATAACAGAGTTTTGGAGTTCCTTACAGCTGTGTGTTGCATCATAATCCATTTAAAAAAACGAAGTTGACTTTATAGCTGTCGGCCACCATTGCTAGTACCAACCACTAGTGTCTTCCTTTTTATCTACAAGGACTTCGCCGCCCTGGGCTCCTAAGTGTATGAAAGTATGGCACGGAGCGACGGCGCCGAATACTCATATTTACACAAATAATTTTAGAGCGCCTGCCGCGGGATTCGAACCAGCGACCTCCGGATTGTGAGTCCAGTTCGCGGTCCGATTGATCCACACGGGCGGGACTAATCCATTTAGGAACAATTATTTCTTTAACTAAGGCACTAGCAAGAGTAAGAAAAAACTATTAAAAAAAACTTACAGAAATTGCAAATGAAAGGGGATAGAGGAAGAAAAGCTTATATCTAGATCACAGGTAATTTATCCTTTGTAGATGTGTTTGATCATCAGTTCCCCAAGGGCCAGGAATTGTTCTGCCTTGTTCCGGCAGCTCCGAAACCGCGTCATCATCTCCCCCGCGAGAGCAAAGAACTCCGGCAGGGTGAAGAGATCTTCCCCGGTGACTTCTTGCTGGGCCGTACTGCCGCTACCGGCAGCGACCACGCTGGCGAACGAACGCCCCCAACCAGGAGGGAACGCTGAGTTTTCCGCTGGAACCGTAAGCTGTCCAGCTGCAGGAACGGCTGCGCTCGTACTTCGCTGAGGAGAGTGGGACGCTGCTGCTTTCTTCTTTCTCTTTTCCTGCTCCTCGAGGTAGGCCTTGCGCGCGATGCATCCGCGGTAATTGCCGGTATGGTTGCCGTCACAGTTCGCACACTTTACGCGCGGCTTGGTTTGTTCTGCCTTGTCCCCCAAGTCCGCCTTTCGTGGCAGTGCGCACGCCTTCGAGAGGTGTGACTCACCGCACTTCACGCAGCGGGGCCGGAGGTTGCCGTTCCGCGAGCCGTGGCCGAATTTCTGGCAACGGTGGCATTGCGCAACGTCCGTCGGGTTCTTGGTGTAAAACCACCAGTTTACCCAAAAACCGTCCAACGTCTTAGTCCGCCGCAAGTCTTGGATCTTGACGGTGCCGCGGTCGAAGTACAACAGGTACAGTGTGTGTGTACCTGTTACCGTTGTCTTGCGCGAGAGCACTTCAATCTCCCGCGGTTTTATTCCGGCGCCCGAAAGGTGACCCTTCAGGTCGGAGATCGGACGGTATTGATAACCCTGCAAGACGACCTTAACAGGAGGCTTCTCGGGGTTGAATGTGTAGAAGTTGAAGTTGCTACGCTTCAATTCTTCAAACACCAGGTCGAAGTTCTTTTTATTCAGTGTGATCACTTGCACTGCCGACTTACCGATTTTCAGACAATATCCGAGGCCTTCCAGCAACTCATCAACATCGTCCGCCAACGTGTCCAAAACAAAAATTGGAGGTGGTCTTCGTTCCGTTGGAGAATTATTCTTTTTTGGCGTCGGCACTTTTTTCCGTGCACGACCATCGTCGTCGTCGTCGTCGGTAGTGGTGCTACCGTCGGTGTTGTTGTTGTTTTCTTCGTCGTCGCTCAGCATCTGGAACTCGTTCCTGATGGGAATGTTGGCGGATGTTGATGTGCCACTGGTCGTGGCACCGGAGGTACCCGAACGGGTTCGCACTGGTGATCTTGGAACATATCCGGGGTGTAGTAACTTTTTGTCGATTCCTTCTGCGCTCACGCTCCCCTGCGCGATGGCGGTCGACACGGCGTTGGTTTGTTTACCTCTTTGCACACGGCCGGTAGACAAACTTCGCGGGGTTTTCGAAGCCGCACTCGAACTGCCACGGCCACGGCCGGCCTTTGGCATGCTGGAGAAGCAAACTCGCGGGTAACCACAATCAATTACGGCGAAAAAAATCGAAAAAACGATGGAGCACTGAGCACTAGCTGCATGCTCTCGTGCGTACACGGAGGGAGCTGTGAAAAAAATAACAATCAATTTCCCTTAAAATGACATGTTCCAAAAAAATGTACAGTTGAGTAACGGAAAATGGCAGAGTTTTTAAAAAAAAAAATGTTTTTTTTTTCGATGAAAAATATGCTTTTTCGGAATTCTGAGTACGCCATCAAATTGGGCGTCTTATTTTACATTAAAGTCCCCTTGACATCAAATTTCTACCTCATCACCGTTTCAGGCTGCAAATTATTGAAAAACACATCTTTTTTCGCATGTTCAAAAATGAAAGGGGTCGTACCGCCCCTCCGTCACGAGATGTCAAAAAACGGAACTCGGATTCGTGATCAGGGATAAAAGTTACCCCTTAGGACAATTTTTCACGCAAATTGAAGAGGGGTTGGGGCAACTGCTGTGTGAGTTGGCGGAGAATTACCCATAGACTAAATATTCATAGTTTTTACATGATTTTCTTTTCTCATAATAAAGGATTATCAAAAACAGTTTAAGATTTTAAGGCCGTTACGGAATCGATTTTCATCCTAACTTTCAACATTTTGATTTGAAAATCGATGGAAACTAACTGCTCTGAACATTGTGGACAAATTATTAAAAAAAATACAATTTTAATATATTGTTTTAAAATAATGATTCATCAAGTTAATCCTCAAGTTTCAAGTCTTTTTTCCGATCTGAGGTCCTAAAATTTAAATTTGGTAATAACCTCAAGGTACCCATTAGATTACATCATATTCAATGTATTCAAAATAGTTTTCAAACAATTTTGCGAGGTTTTTTCAATTATTTTGTTAATTTTTGGATTTTGTTTTGTTTTAGCAATTTTGTGAGGTGCAATTTTTTGAACCTTTGGACAACGTTTTTTTTTTGTATTCCAGCCACAAAAAAAATCCAAGCTTTTGAGTAAAAATATTTTTTTCAATTTTCAAATTCACTCTTTGATTTGGTTTTCCAATAATAAATGTTTTTTGAGTCTTTTCAAATGTTAGGGTTGATTTGAAAATGTTTAAAATATTTTTTCGGAATTTTTTACGATAGGTTCATTTTTTGACATTGAAAATCGAACGCGTATCTGCTAAGTTATCGTCATTTGAAAATTCAACTTTTGTTGATATGGAGAAACCTATTTTTTGTTGTGTGATTTTCTTTCGTATACTGTATTTCAGCAACCAATAGTTCAATCTTCAACATCTTTGAAGCAAATAAAAATAAAAAAAATTTATTGTTAGAAATGATCAAGCATGACTTTAACAGATAAAAAGCTAATATTATCAACAAAAATAAAACAATTTTTAGTGTATTTTATTCGGAAATGGTACACGAAATCAAAACTTATGTAAAGTACTTTTCAATTGCAAATTTGGTTTTACATTAATAATAAAGTCGATTTTTTGCGGCAGTTTTCGATGTTTTTTTCTTCTTTTGGCACCAACTTGTGCCATAGCTCAAAATATTGCATATTTTGTCATCTAAGACATATCAAATATTGCAAAATATTGCATATTTTGTCATCTAAGACATATCAACAAATAAGAATCTAAAAAATGGTTAGCTTGCGAAATCAATTTTTTCTGTGTGAAAAAACGAATAGAAAAAAATGATATGATTTTAGAATGTATTTTTTTGTGTCCTCAACATACCTACAACTTTGCCGAAGACACCAAACCGATCAGAAAGTCTATTCTCTAGATACCAGTGTTGTAAATAAGTGATAGAAAAACCTATCATTTGATGATTCCTGCCCCAAAACATCAAAATATCATTTATACAATCTTGCTAGATTTTGGTATATATTAAGATACTATCTGTATGAACAGTTGTTAAAATTGTATGGAGACTCGTATGAATGCACTAATGGTAAAAAATGACTTCTTTGGTCATAGAAAAAGTAGACACATGGTTTCATCCAAATCAAAAATTGCTCATTATTAGGAGAATTGCTCCTAATTGATTTGAATTTGAAGCTGCAAAAATTTAACATTTCAGCAAATTTTTATTTAAAAACGTTACTTAATCCACTCTTAGGTGGTTGGTGCCTTCCTCACATCCTCACTTAAGTGCGTATAACTTTTGATAGGGTTGACAGATCTTCAATCTTTTGAACTCGTTGGAAAGGTCTTTCGATCACCTATCCAACGACAGGTCACATGATAGATCCGGACAACGTTTTCATCAAATTATCTGAGATCCGGCCTCTAAAAAGTGCATAATTAACACATAAGTGCTTATAACTTTCGATAGGGTTGTCAGATCAACCTTTTGGGCTCGTTGGAAAGGTCTTTTAAATACCTTTCTAAAAATGTATAACATGCCGGGTTTTCTTACAAAAAACACCCTTTTTACAATCTTCCGGACTTTTGTTAAAATCGTTTTTTAAGCATAACTTTTGAAGTACTTAACTAAACTTTATAATTTTCAATAGCGACTTATGGGACCCCAAGACGGATCGAATGAGACCAAAACGGTCCAAATCGGTTCAGCCAGTGCCGAGATAATCCAGTGCAAATTTTTTTGATCAACATCCCACCACACACACAGACATTTGCTCAGAATTTGATTCTGAGTCGATATGTATACATGAAGGTGGGTCTAGGAAGTCAAATTAAGAAATTCGTTTTTCGAGTGATTTTTTAGCCTTTCCTTAGTAAGGTGAGGAAGGCAAAAATTACAGTGTAATAATTGTCACTTTGATCCCTTTTCGCTCATAATTTTATTTCCATTTTCACTTACTCCTCACAATTAGACTTACAGCTGGATTAATTTGATTCGTCCCAAATCTCAGCCGTTATTGTTTGACTGGAAATACCCAAGATTATGGAAGACAGATTTGCGACCGCTAAACTGAGCCAAATTCCCAGCCGGCGATTAATCAGTGATAATTTGTGGGCTTATTTTTTTCAGCTGTTTCGCTCTCTTCGTCTGCGAACAAATCTCTTCCCTCGAAAAGAAGAGCAAAATGAGAGGAGGTGGTAAAACCACTCCCACCTAATCTGTTCTCGTTTCCGGCGGTGGCAATCAAAGCACGATTGTTTACCAACCAATTGAGAGAAGGGAAATCTGTGTAGATTTTGCCAATTTTGTTTGGGGGATGATTCTTGTGCAGTCAAGCGAAAAGTCAAGAACGGCAAATTGGAGTTTTATTGTTTGTCAAGCCTTTGTTCTTGAATTTTCTTCATTTTACGGTCTTGAGATTTAGATAAATTTGGTTGAAAACTTCTTGAAATTAAAAATAGAACAATCAATTTCCTCCACCTGTCTTCACTAGTTAAAACCAATCCTACTCAGAAGAGACCGTTATCACAAGTCAACCGTCCTACCGGTCGGGTTCGATCCCATAAAGTGAAAAATGACGGTTGACCCAAATATTGGTCGAACTTATCAAAACACAATCTGGCCCCTTTTTTTTCGTTCTCCCTCCCAGCCCAAAGCCATTCAAGTGAGCTATTTTAAAAACCACACTCCCAACTTCGGTAAAACCAACATCCGACCAAGTCCAAGTCCTGCTTTTCCAAGAATTTCCCATCCCAGCCTCCCTGCCAAAATAAAAAAGAATCTGATTTTCCCCTAATTAAATGTCAACAAGTTTGCCTACTTTCGGGCGTTTCTTGCTGTTTCTGTCTTTCGGAAGCCACCGACGACGACGACGGGAGGAGCCAGATCGGGAGTTTGTTATTATTTTTCCGTGGGGACCTCATTTTGAGAAACACTTCTTGGAAGTCTCGAAGAAGTATATGTTTCCAAAAGTGGTCCCCTGCTGGCGGCATCCGCTTGTGCCGCTCATCTTTCACCGTAATGGGGGCATCATTTTTGGACGGGAGCTTGGCGCCAAAATTGTTCTTCGCGAAAGGTCACACGCACACATGCCACATTAGGCCAATTTGCGTTCTGTTTTTGGGGTGGTGAAGAAAGATTTTTCATCTCAATTTAAGCGGAAAATTGATTGCAAGATTTGTGCTTCGCTAGGAAGGTTCTTAACTGGTTACAATCCTATCGAAGCAGTATGTTATCTTGAACAGTGTGCAAATTGTAAATGCTTGGGTTATTTATCACTGGCATTAGTTGGGCGCATGAAATGGATTCGAAATTTGTTGGAATTTAATTATGTGTTTGGGCTATTTCTAACATATTTGGTGTCTTCAGTAATGTGTTTGGCATTTTTACGGACATTTTTACACAACGAGAGATTTTTTTTATTTTCCATTAAACAAAAATATGAGTATTCAAAATGACCTTCTTTAAGAAAAAAATTGTATATATTTATAAAAAAAAACTTACAGTGACATCTTTTTAGTTTGTTAGTAAAACAGTTACTTACTGGATCTGATATCTTTTAAAGATGGGAAAATTAGTTCCCAAGTCAAGACAAACCCAATTTTTCACGTTAATTTTTTTTGACAGTCAAATTTTCAATTGAAAATGTATATTATTAAATTTTGATAAAATTCACCGTTTCCAGGTTTTTCCAACTATTTTTTTTTCTTGCATGAAATTTAGGAAATTTTCCTATCAAGTTTAAATCAATGGTTGCTAAGATATACCCTTTAATAAGAAAAAAAAAACAGAATCTTTGAGGATTTCTTAGTGTCAAAACATATCTCTGCAAACTATAGGACGAATTGTGGATGCTAAAAATGGTGATACATTTGAGAAATTTTCTGATCCATTTGATAAAAAATACTTAGATTTTTTTTAAATCGAATCATACTTTCCAAAAGGACTGTAGCAACTCAATTCTGTACGTGCTAGATTGCCTATATTCGCATAAATGTCCCATATACATATTAAGCATGTTAAGAAAACGAGCATCGAAGTTTAAAACAATATTGTCTTTGAATTTCAATGTAACCATGCTTACACATGCTCCCATTTATGCTTTAGTTATTCTTGTATTGAAAATAGTCATGATTTTTTGCCTTCATTTTGAATGTAAACATTTTCTTCTTAGTTCATCAAAATTTTCGCACATCATGGGCTATCTACAATCACTTAGCTTAGAACATCTAAGTAAAGTAGTTACTTAGGAAAGTACGCAACTTACGGCCGTCATCCACAATCAACTTAGAAATTTTGCTGGGCTGATATACGTTGCTATGCAGTTGTTTGTTTACCTTTGATTGATATTGAAACGTCAACTTACCGTAGATTTTGAAATTTTTCAAACCATACGTCAGTTTCTAATTTGATTACTTTTCCATTGTAGAAGCTCGGCTTCATTTCCATTGATTCAAATTCCTAAGCTAAGTGAAATTTTCTAAGCTAAGTGATTGTAGATAGGCCATCAGTCCGATCGAAGCATGCTTCCAAGATAACCGCAATGGTAAACAAATCTTGAGATGAAAATGGCAGATTTTCCCATGTTTTAAAAAGTAATCAAACGATGTTTAGGTGAATTGTACGAGTTATTGCTAAATGGATCTAGTGTTTAATGTTCGAATTGGTAAATTCATTAAAAAGGATGATTTTAAATAAAAAAAAAACAAGTCAAAAAAAATTTTACAATGATTTCGAAAACTCACAAAAAAAATATTTTTTCAAAAGAAATCCTAACTTTGGTAAAGGAATTTTAATCACTCCCAAAGTCAAAGCCAATCATAGCTAGCCCAAATATGGGTCATTCCAAGTCAACTGTGTACACTTATGGACTCGACCTTCACCGATTTGGACTAAACTTGGAGATAACGTTCATCTATCGATAGTTGACAGAAATCCCAAGTTTGGTGCTGATTGGACCATCCCTCTATTTTTGGCACCGCCCTCTTTTTTTGACAATTTCCAAAAAACCTTTTTTTTTTCTTTTGATCATAACATTGCAAATACTTGAGCAAAAGACTTTCTACAGGTTGCATTTTATAGAAAATTGTCCAAGGAATTCGATAAAAATAAAATTTTAACCCTTAAATGCCCACTTATATTGTATTTTAACGTTTTAAGTATTAAAATTCAGTTTTGACCAATTCCTTATATTTTTATTTGTTTTATTTTATCACCATCGTGTTCCCCGGAAAATTTTACATAATAATCAATGTAGATCTCAAACTAAAATGAACTATTGGCGAGATACAGCGTTTTTACTGAAAAAAGTTTGATTTTGCGCTGCACTCGGAAGTACATGGTGTACCATTCAACAAAAAGGGATCAATCCCGCATAGTTCGGTTTTTATACGTGAGAAACTTATTTTGGATTTGAATTCATAGGACAGAGTGCAGCGCAAAATCAAACT
Source organism: Culex pipiens pallens (assembly GCF_016801865.2). Taxonomy (NCBI): domain Eukaryota; kingdom Metazoa; phylum Arthropoda; class Insecta; order Diptera; family Culicidae; genus Culex; species Culex pipiens. The sequence continues at coordinate 107,810,448 of NC_068938.1, forward strand.
TTTTGCAGTAAAATCGCTGTATCTCGCCAATAGTTCATTTTAGTTTGAGGTCTACATTGATTACTATGTAGAATTGCCCGGGGAACACGATAGTGATAAAATAAAACAAATAAAAATATAAGGAGTTGGTCAAAACTGTATTTTAATACTTAAAAAGTTAAAATAAAATATTAGTGGGCATTTAAGGGTTGAATTTTTTTTTTTCGTATTCCTTGGACAATTTTCTATAAAATGCAACCTGTAGAAAATCTTTTGCTCAGGTATTTGCAAAGTTATGATTAAAAGAAAACAAAGTTTTTTAGAAAATCGTCAAAAAAGAGGGCGGTGCCAAAAATAGAGGGATGGTCCAATCAGCACCAAACTTGGGATTTCTGTTAGCTATCGATAGATGAACGAAGGGAAATGCATTTCAATTGCTTTCAGTTGATTAGAATTCTATTTTTATCAAAATTTCGAAGTTTTTTGAAAATATTATTTTTTTACTTGCGATTTTGCCGATTTTGGCCTATTGGTATTTAAGAGCTTTTTTGTGATAAAAGGTTAAATAAAAAAGTGTGCAACTATTTTAAACCATTTTTCTTAAATTTTTCCTTAGCAATCCTACAACTTTTCCTAAGAAAGAAATTGGTTTTCATGATACAGATTTTAGAACATTTACATAGCATTCATGTATTATCAGGCTTTAAATTTGTATGGACAAATGGAAGATTCAAAATAGCTTTTTTGGATTTACCCAAAGTTGTATGCAAAGTTTGAGGCAAATATAAAAATACGACTTTTCCTCATTTTTCAAAACCTATTTTATCATTTGTGATTCTTATTTTTCTTTTTTATCTGTAAAAAAATGTCAACGGGTTGTCAACGGGCAACAATCAAACTGTCTAAGAATATTGAATTGACCATTGTGGCACCCCCTACAGCGTGGTGCAGACCCGTAATGCTATGCTATGCTATGCTATGCTATGCTATGCTATGCTATGCTATGCTATGCTATGCTATGCTATGCTAAAAAAAACTGTTTTGTCAAATATTATGTAATGGGTGTCTTCCAATCCATCAACCTTAAAATAAAAGAAGTGCTTAACATGTTTTTATTGGCACAATACTGAAAATATTGTTTCATAAATTCGAAGCTTGAACAGATAAAGTTGATTTCAAGTGTATGAGGTGGAATGACCCATATAGTTTCATACATTCAAATGAAGCTTCATTTTTCCATTTTCGATTTTCTTTTATGCGTTTTAAATCCAACATGGAAACAATGTTTAGTTCTAAGCAGTCTAACTTTTGCACTCAATTTGATCCAAAGTCTCTAGCTTCTTCCGATGAAAACCATACTGTGCTTATAAATTTGAGTTAGCTCGTATGTTTGAGCAATTCCTGCTCCATCAGGGGAATTACCGACAGCAAGAAGTTGTAGCCTGTTTCGGAAATTTCCACCCACCCACACCCTAAAACTTCCACACAATGAAGCTATTCATTGCGCCCAAACGATTTGTTACTTCCAGATTAGCGCTGTGATATATTAACGTTAATGGCAGCAGTTCAACTAATCTGTTACCATACACTTTGCCTCTTGTGGAGACTTTGCGTGTAAGCTGCTGCTCTTTTGGGGCGGAATCTTTGGAGACCCCCTATTCTTCTACAAGCCCACTGGATTGGTCGTGACAAATTGGATTCGAGGAAAGGGTTTCAGGGGGAACAAGTCCCACGAGTGGCTGTACTTTGGTATATGTTAGAGATTAGAGGCTTCGAAACTGATATACAAGTAACTGAGATAGGTTGTTTCGGTTGGATGAAGAAGTTCAACCCTTTCGGGATTAAGCTCTGTGTACAAGGAGAGGTTGGTTCAGTAATAACTTTTGATTTATTTAACGTTTCGCAAAATTTACGACTACCAAGGTGATGAATCTTTCCACTTCATTTGGTGCTCCTCCATGACCTGGACAATTTGGCGAACGTAGAAGTTACTGCCACCTACCGGGCAAAAAACTTCAATTTCACCTGCTGTTTTTACGACCAAACGAATCATTGCATTCCAATTCTGCCCGCCCAAGGTTAGCCCATAAAAAATAGAAAAGAATTTCAGCAGCATCGTTTGTTGTGTTATGCTGCTCCGCTCTCTCAGTTCTCTGTTGTTATTCATGAAAAGTGCACATTTTCCCGGTGATATGCAATTTCCATGCAATTTACGTCCCATTTGCTATGAATGCGGTTCCGACTGCGACTAGCTGGCCGTGTGGCCGCGGAACGTGGAAAACAATAAATTTTTATTACCCTCGCCGTCGTCCTCGTGCTGGGATAGCTGGGATGTTGTCCAGAATCACTGCCGGAAGAGGTTGTTTTTCGGTGTTCAACGCCTGGCCGCAGCAACGTGGCAAAGTGAAATGAACTGCACTGCACTTCATCCTGCTCGTCAGATTTTTAAGCCTTTTGCTAAGTTCTTGGCGTCAACGTAGAGGTGGGAATAGTGGGTGAAAGGATCGAAAAAAATGAAATAATATATTCATGCGTTATTCCACCTCACAGCACTCGAAATCATCTTTTTCTGATCAAACTTAAATTTGTTCAGTCCTGGCTTGACTTTGTGCGGGTTGTGGTTCCGCAAATATCGCAGTTTAAAAATGGAGGTTTTTAGCATTTTTTTGAGAAAAAGCGATTCTGAAGTGTTTGAATGTTGAACGAAAATCGTGATTCTTGGTTAATCAATAATATTAGCGTCAAACGATAACAATAATAGTTATCGGGGGCAAAAAATAAAACAATATTAAAATTAAAAATACAGGCCATTGTCTCAACATAAGAATGTAAAAAGTGTTTTAAATTGCATTTTACACCTGCCCAGTTGTTCTGCAATCATAAATTTTCGCAGAAAAAAAAGCTTTTTGCGGTGATGTACATTGGATTTTCATAAAAAATCAAAATATTTTGATCGATCCCAGACATGCTAAACATGATTTTAAATGCTGGAAAATGCATTTCTTATTGTTTTCAGTTGTTAAGACTTCTATTTCCTTTGAAATTTTGAAGCTTAAAAAAAATTTGTCCCCTGATTTTTCGGACCGAAGCCGACATAAACTTTGAAAAATATTTGCAACGGCCTTACTCAAACTTATTTTTGATTTTTTATGCATTTTCTCTTTTTTTTTTAATTGATTTGTAAAACACTTAAATTTTTAAAACAATATAATGACTTTTTTAAATACTCAAATTTTCACAAAATACCGTTTTTTTGAAAATACTCGGAATTTATAACTTGATAAGTGGAAAAAATGCGAAGCGAAAATTTGAACGCATTTTCAGTTAATTCAAGTGTTTTTGTTGAAAAAAAAAAATTATCACAAATTACCATTTTTTCTCGAATAAGCTCATTATTTTTTAATTTGTCATCTGTGTATTAAACGAAGCGAAATTTTGTTTTTTTTTAGTTTTTTTTTGTAAAATACTCAAATTTTTTAAAAGTGCTTTCAACATACCGCATTTTTCATTTAACTTTGAGTATTTTCCAACCAATTTTCTAGACAAGTTCAAACAAACTTTCACTTCGTTTGATACCCAAATTATGCAAATTGTAATTAATCGAGAAGTTACAATAATAAGGTATTTGGTGAAAATTTTATAAGGCTGGTACAAATTTTATTTAAAGTTTTTGTCTCCCCCCCCTACAAAGTGAGAACGAAAAATAAGGAAGCAAAAAAAAAAAACTGAAAACTTCAAAATTTTAATGAAAGTTTAAGTACAATAAAAATCTTTTGAATTTTTGAATATTTTTGATGTTCAAGTTTTTTTTCGCTATTTTTTTTTGTTTTCGTCAAATCTTTAATTTTTTGAAAATTAATGTTTGCTAAACAACTCAACTAGTGTCAAATGCATTTTAAAACACTTTTTCCATGCAAATGCTTAAACTATGGCTTGTGAGTTCAATATTTATATTTTTTTATTCCCCCCCGGCCAGAGCCGAGGGACAAAACTTTGAAATATAATTGCATCGGCATTATTTAAAAAAAAAAAAACAAACTCTGAAAAAGTCAAAAACGCATACACAATTCTGCATCATTTGATATCATTAATGAAAATTATATTTTTTTTCGTATTTTCAGAAAAATACGTTTTTTGTGAAAGTTTGAGTATTATACAAAAAAATATATACTAATGTGAAAATACATACAATGTTTTGCTTTGTTTGTTACCCATATTGAAAATTATAAAAATTTAGCATATTTGAAAAACTACGGTATTTTTCTATTTTTTTTTTTGAGTATTTATTCTTTGAAACTTAATAAATTATCAAAAAACTATATTCTCAGTGAATGTTTTGAAAATAATTTTTTTTTTTTAATTTGATGAATATATTAATAATGAGTTATTGTCCGTTATCGTCGTAAGATTATCGCCGATAGAATTATCGAAATAACGATAACGACAGAACTTTCATTCTGATTATCGCACCTCGATAATTTTATCGATATCAACCTTTTATTTTACGGAATTTTGATAGAAACAAATTGAAAACATGTATGATTATTTTTTGTTTTTTTTTTGTAAAAGTTTCGTTTTTTAGATTTGCTATGTTCATAGTACCATTTCATAAAAAGAAATAAAAAAATAATTTTTGAAACTTTTTTTTTTAAATACTGACTTTCGGATTTTCTTTAAAATTTCAGATTTTTTTCATTTCAATATTTTGTTTAATATTAAAGATATGTAAATTTATAAAAACCATTCTTCTCTAACAGAGCACTCAGCAAGTATATTTTCTAATTAGTTATATTTACCATCCCTACACAGGCTTATGTATTGATCTCCATTGAAAGATTAGAAAAATGTCTGTCAATAGGTACACAAATATAAAAAAAGTTATTTTTGATTTTTTTTTACGAAATTCTTAGAACAGACAAAAACAGTTAATTACTTAATATCTCAAGAGTATTTAAAAGTAAAAGTAAAGTGCTACTTAACATACTTATTCTTCTTTTTTTATAGTTTTAAGTTCAATTGTTGTTTGATTTTTAAAATTGTTATTTTTACTTTTGGCTATATTGTTTTTAATTTTAATTGTAAATGGTTTTTTACTTGTGTTCTTTATGATTTGAAAAAAAGTTTTTTTTTTGAAAATCGTCCAATTTTTATCGAAACTCCAAATCCAACAAACCCACCATGCTTACACCGGGCTCGTCTCTCTCGTTGTAAAGTTTATGATTTGAAGTTTTATGGAGAGCGAGTGAGTAAGCAACGCAGCTCGTAAATGTAGGTGCCACATAAATGCATACACAGGGAGCTGGGCATCGATTGCAGGGACGAGAGTCGAGAGCCCCGAGCACCCAAATGGGGTGGACACTGATGTTTTACAAAACCACAATCCGTTACTCAGACCCGGGATCAACGGGGAGAAGGAGGAGGGGGAATGCTTTTAAAAATCCCCCCTTTGACATGCCACTTCCCCGTTTCAATCGATGGCGATAAGCTTGATGGTGCAAGGACACAGTAAAAAAGTTTCATTATTTTTTTAACTTGACTGAAATTAGTTAAAGATTGTTTGTTTTTCCTGTGTAATTGAAGGGGGAATCCCATAGATGATTTGTTGAGTCTGGGGTGATTTATGGACTTTGATCTGGTGGTGTTACTACAGTAGTGGCTTAACTCAGTTTCACACCGTGAGCGATGTGTGTCCTGAAATAGGTGACACCTTTCAGAACCTACTAACGATTCGATGAAAAAGGAAATTCCAAAATTTTCCATTCGTAATTTCAAAGATTCAAAGATTCAAAGATTCAAAGATTCATAGATTCAAAAAAATTCCAACTATCCAGTTACTGACCTTTTCCACCGCAATTTCCCACCAGGACACGTAACCACCTCCGGTCGAACGGTGGATTTATGTGACACATCGTCATCGGTGCCATGTTTGGATGAAAAATGATTACGGGAAGCATAATTTATGCCCTCCCCTCCCACTCACTTTTCAGCGTCACTGTGGTGCGATATCAAACTCAAATAAAAAAAAGTGCAATCCTTGTAACGCGCGCGCGGTCATAAATTATTCTGACGTTTCTTTTCGGATTTCAGTTTTTTTTCCTTGCTCTCGTCACGTTGGGATGTGATCAACGACCCATCTAAATGGGATCGTAAATACGGCCAAATCTGATTACAGCTTATCCGCGTTTTGCCATCTTGCCGGATTTCCCCTGGTGGGAGTTTATTCTGGGGGAGACAGCAGATGGGATGCTGATTTTAAACCCATTTTTCTGAGGAGGAATCATCGTTTTTTTTACAAAAATGTAGAGTTTTGAAGATTTTGTTTGTGGAAATATTAAGAAGCTGCAATTAAATATTTAAAATTAAAAATAAAGCTTTTTTATATTTTTTGTTTTTGAAAACTTCAGCAAAATATTTGGTTTGCAATATAAGCATTCAAGAATCATGATCGTCATTGCCCGATCTCATCAGTGTCTAAGTTCCCAGCCATTTCCCAGCAGAGAGAAGGATGGATGACAGCAGAAATTTTCCACCCAGTCGCTTTCCACCGCAGGGGCCATTAGCATACATATCCGTTGCTTGGTTGGAAGATAAAATGGAATGAATGTCTGAGATTTTTTGTGTTGATTTGTTTTTCTTGCTTTTTCTCAATTTTTAGCTGATTTGATTGGCTCTGACGCGCTCGAAGCGAAGGGATTTCTTCGAATGAGTTGTGACTTCTCCTTGGTTTGTCTTTTAGTGGATTCGAAGATTTTTGTAAGATATCTTCGACAAAACAGCAAATTTCCCTCACAAATCATCGCACCCATGAACTACTGCCAAACGCTTTCCCATTAATTTAACCCTCCTTTAGACTACCCCTTTTTTGCTCATCATAAACCACAAATCCCACCAAGAACAGCCCCCACCCATCGAAGTGCTCTAGTCTAGCCACAAACCCCCCAAAAACCAGACAGGCTCGTCATTATGCCAAAGGCAGCAGCACTACATCAATCCTGAATCGAGCTCGCCTCGAGACGAAAACAAATGCTGCGATTTATTTTGGTTCTCCCTGCCCATTTGTTGTTGTTTTTGTTTTCCTTCGGAGAGGATCCCAGAGAGGGGCCTGCCCAATAACAATGTTTTCCATCCTCATCGTAGTCGTCACTCTGATCGGCTAACATAGGCTAGGGAGCAACACTAAGTTACGTTATTTAAGTATTACAAATAAATAATTTAATTTTTTATTAATTTCAATTGGGTTTGAATCACTAACATTTTTGAATTATTTTTAAAATTCTAAAATACTCTGAAATTATTGAATGTTCATAATTTAATTGGATCCATTTTGCCGATCAATTTGTAATTTTTAATTTGATTTGATAACCGTTCCCTTTTGTTTTAAAAAAATGAGCAAAAATACGTAATCGGTCAAAATTAATCAAACTTTACAAAATTATTTAGGAGTTTTCATTTTTCATATGTTAAAATTTGTTTTGCTATTTTTTAAATCATTAGCCATTTTTGCTTGTAAAATTGTATTAATTTAACAAAAAACAAAATTTGCAATCGAAAATGACTCATAATTAAAAAAAAACAGCAATACAAATTTCGACATATGAAATGGAAAATGAAAACTCCTAAATAATTTTGTAAAGTTTGATTTAATTTGACCGATTACGTATTTTTGCTCATTTTTTAAACAACAGGGAACGGTTATGAAATCAAATTAAAAATTACAAATTAATTGGCAATAATGGATCCTATAAAATTATGAACATTCAATAAAATTGACAAATTACAATTTAAAAAATACAAATTACAAATTTCAAATTACAAATTACAAATTACAAATTACAAATTACAAATAACAAATAACAAATTACAAATTACAAATTACAAATTACAAATTACAAATTACAAATAACAAATTACAAATTACAAATAACAAATTACAAATTACAAATTTCAAATTACAAATTATAAATTACAAAATACAAATCACACAAATTACACAAATTACACAAATTACACAAATTACACAAATTACACAAATTATACAAATTACAAAAATTACACAAATTACACAAATTGCTCAAATTGCACAAAATACACAAATTACACAAATTACACAAATTACACAAATTACACAAATTGCTCAAATTGCACAAAATACACAAATTACACAAATTACACATATTACACAAATTACACGAATTACACAAAGTACACAAATTACACAAATTACACACATAACATAAATTACACAAATTACACAAATTACACAAATTACGCAAAGTACACAAATTTCACAAATTACACAAATTACACAAATTATACAAATTACACATATTACACAAATTACACAATTTGCTCAAATTGCACAAAAAACACACATTAAACAAATTACACAAATTATACAAATTACACAAATTACAAAAATTACACAAATTACACAAATTACACAAATTATACAAATTACACATATTACACAAATTACACAATTTGCTCAAATTGCACAAAAAACACACATTACACAAATTAGACAAATTATACAAATTACACAAATTACACAAATTTCACAAATAACACCAATTACACAAATTACACAAATTACACAAATTACACAAATTACACAAATTACAAAAATTACACAAATAAAACGAATTACACAAATTACACAAATTACACAAATTACACAAATTACACAAATTACACAAATTACACAAATTACACAAATTACACAAATTACACAAATTACACAAATTGCATAAGTTGCACAAAATACACAAATTACACAAATTACACAAATTACACAAATTACACAAATTACACAAATTACACAAATTACACAAATTACACAAATTACACAAATTACACAAATTACACAAATTGCACAAATTAAACAAATTTATTTATCAACTGAATGTTATTCTAGTCCGGTAAGCCAGTGTGTCTCTCTACGCTTGAGCCCGAGCCTTCTAGCTCTGCTTAGCTAGTTTGTTCAAGTTTCAATTTACGATAACGATGTTTATCTGATTGGCAGATGGCGCTGCGCTGAGTATGCTGGAGGCCCGCTTCTGATGGTCTCTTAAGTGGCACGTGCTTCCGCAGGCTAACGTGCCATGGTGATGATGATGATGATGATGGCGGCGAGAAAATATGACGAAAATTCACGATTTCACGGAATAGAACAAACTTTCCCCTTCCAGATTGTCAATCACCGAGTTTGATCTTGAACTTCATCCTTCTGTCAACACTATCAATTAACATTCTGTCCAAGATCTCCGCACAATATTTGAACTGGAAACAAGTTCAAGGTTGGTGCCTCGACAACATTGTAGTTTATAACAGAGGGAAAAACTTCCCGCCCGAAAAGTTTGATGAAACTGGATGTTTTCCTGGCCGTGCAAAGCTAGCCGTAGAAAATGTTTATTCATATTCTCTCCCCTTCTGGAAAAATGGGCGCTAGAAAACTTTTGCAGCTCACCGACACCGGTCTTATCCGACAGCGACAATGTTGGCAGGCAGTAGGACACTTTGAGACTGACTTTTGCAAGGGCGGATGAATTTGAGAAGGGCTTTGACACTAAAAATTAGTTTACTCTAGAAAAATTATGAAATACAAAAAGAGGAAAGATGTAATCATTAGAACTCTTCCAATTGCCAAAAGATCGTGAATGAGTGAGTGAGCGAGTGAGTGAGTGAGTGAGTGAGTGAGTGAGTGAGTGAGTGAGTGAGTGAGTGAGTGAGTGGGTGAGTGAGTGTTTGAGTAAACGAGTAAGTAAGTGAGTATGTGAGTGAGTGAGTGAATTAGTGAGTGACTGAATTATTGAGTGAGTTGGTGAGTGATAAGAGGGTTAGTGAGTGAGTGATCAGTTAGTGAGTGTTAGTGGGCGATTGAGTAAGTGAGTGTTATTAAGTGAGTGAGTATTTGAGTTGATGGGTTAGCAATGAGTTATTGATTGAGTGAGTCTGTGAGTGAGTCAATCGATGACGAAGACAGTTAGAGAGTGAATCAGTAAGTGGTTGATGGAGTCAGCGATTTAGTTTGTGAGTCTGAGTCAGTTCATGATTGAGTTTGTAAGTGAATTGATTTGTAACAGTATAAATTTTCAAATCTATTTTTTTTTGCAATTTTCAACAACAAACTTCTAATTTGAGTGCAACCGTTAAAGAACCTACCTCATCACCGAAGACCGAGCGCCAAGACGCCCTCGTCCGCCTTCGTTTGGCCACAAAGAACGGATTTAAGCAAATGAGTTTCAACGTTTTTTTCTGTCCTATCTTCTTTCCTTCTCGGACTCGGCAGCTCCCATTTCCTGCGGCAGGAAACTGAAGGCGGTGGAGGAAGATCTGTAAACAACCGCCGGATAATATTCGATGCACGGCGATAAACATGCTGGCTGGCTGGCTTCTTGCTGCCGGGTCGTTATCGCCGGGCACGTGGCATTCTGGAGAAGTTTTTGGGCAAAGAAGGACGGGGAAAAATGTTGAGAATCCGGCGGAGATTTTTTTTTTGCTGGAACGGAAATGGGTTTGAGGACGAAAAGGGCTGCAGCAGCTGAGCAGCAGTTTGCATTAAAATTATGAGAGCCAACTTTTATCTGTGCAAAGTGAGAGAGGTAATTATGATGTGGTAGTGAGGGTAGAGGAGCTTTAAGCTGCCTCAAGTTGAGATAGTTAGCTTTTTGAAGTTTTAAGAGCCGGTGAGGGATGATGAAAAGTGAAAAAGTTGCCACTGAACGATGTAACAAGTTGAGGTTCTGATGCAAGGAGCATTTTTTATATAGCTTTTTTTCAGTTTTTTTTCTACTTTTTCAAATTATTTACTCAAACCTTCATTGGAAAGCAATCAATGAAGTTGACTTTAATGATGTTCTAACCATTCTCTCTCTACTTTACCAAAAAAGACTCAATTTCCACCCTGTCGTCACCATGGCGAAACTCATTTTCTACAAGATCGTGCTGAGCACGGTTATTTTCAATGATTTATGGAACCACTAATTACACGAAAGCTGGAGCATTAAAAAAACGCTTCAAGGTCCCGTTTTATAACGAGAAGCGACAAGGTCAGTTTAATGACCGCGTTGTGTCCAGGTTGTCCAGAACATTGCCCGTGTTGTTCTTCCCCGCCCTAAGCCCAAGAGGGGAATGTTTTCTGTGCGATAAAATTTTCAATTTGACATGCGACGTTTATGGATGACGACCAGCTTTAATGGCCAGGGCCGTTATGGTGTCCTCCTCTAGCTCTAGCTTTCTAGCGGTGGCAAACTTGGCACGGGTTCAGCCTCAAGACTGGGCAAATGGGAAAAGTTTCGCTGTCAGTTGATCTTGCTTTTGCACAAAAGGACTTCAAGTCAACACACACACACACGACACTTGCGAAAGTCAGCCGTCGCCGCAGGGCGAGCGCAAATGTTGTCTTGTTCTATAAATTCATAAATTTCCACAAGATTTAGCAATCTATATTCAATGGAAACATCCTTTCGCAACTTTTACTCGAGTTTCTCTCGAGCCGTATGTTCAACGGGCACAGTCAGACATTGAGCCCCATAAAGTGGACGAAAAGTTTGCCAGTGGCAGCATGGTTGCAGGCCAACTTTAGGGTGATCTGAAAAGTCGACTTTCAAAATAATAAGATTCAAAATGATTCAAAAGGATTTAAAAGATTCAAAAAGGTTCAAAAAGATTCAAAAAGATTCAAAAAGATTCAAAAAGATTCAAAAAGATTCAAAAAGTTTCAAAAAGATTCAAAGAGATTCAAAAAGATTTAAAAAGATTCAAAAAGATTCAAAAAGATTCAAAAAGATTCAAATAGATTCAAAAAGATTCAAAAAGATTCAAAAAGATGCAAAAAGATTCAAAAATATTTAAAAAGATTCAAAAAGATTCAAAAAGCTACAAAAAGCTTCAAAAAGATTCAAAAAGATTCAAAAAGATTCAAAAATATTTAAAAAGATTCAAAGAGATTCAAAAAGATTCAAAAAGATTCAAAAATATTTAAAAAGATTCAAAAAGATTCAATAAGATTTAAAAAGATTCAAAAAGATTCAAAAAGCTTCAAAAAGATTCAAAAAGATTCAAAAAGATTCAAAAAGATGCAAAAAGATTCAAAAATATTTAAAAAGATTCAAAAAGATTCAAAAAGCTTCAAAAAGATTCAAAAAGATTCAAAAAGATTCAAAAATATTTAAAAAGATTCAAAAATATTTAAAAAGATTCAAAGAGATTCAAAAAGATTCAAAAAGATTCAAAAAGATACAAAAAGATTCCAAAAGATTCAAAAAGATTTAAAAAGATTCAAAAAGATTCAAAAAGATTTAAAAAGATTCAAAAAGATTCAAAAAGATTCAAAAAGATTCAAAAAGATTCAAAAAAATTCAAAAAGATTCAAAAAAGATTCAAAAAGATTCAAAAAGATTCAAAAAGATTCAAAAAGATTCAAAAAGATTCAAAACGGTTCAAAAAGATTCAACAAGATTCAAAAAGATAAAAAAAAATCAAAAAGATTCAAAAGATTCAAAGAGATTCCAAACATTCAAAGAGATTCAAAAACATTCAAAAAAATCAAAAGAGATTAAATATTATTTAAAAAAAAACAACATTGTTGCAAAAAAATAAAAAAGTATAAAAATTGAAAAAAACGAGCCATGGTTTCCACATTATTAATGAAAAAAGTGTTTTAAAATGCATTATACACCTGTTAGGGTGCCCGGAATATAGGACTTTTTCTCAAAACCTCGCTCCACAAGCTGAATATTGTTCCTTGAGCTATTTTAGGATAATGGGTCAAATATGAGCAAAATCGGTCAACATTTACCCATTGATACTCGGGCATGAAGTTTGTATGGGAAAAATCGAAAAAATGTATGGAAAACGCAAGTTTCTTACGGATTGGTCTGCATGGTGCGCTACTTCCATCCAAATATTCGCAAAAGTTATTAGCGATTTAAAAAAGTCATTTTTGTATGCAAAACATTTTTTTTCATCAACTTTAGGCTCGCGTATCAATGGGTTGATCTCATCCAATTTCACTCAAAATTTACACAGATGCTTAAAATAACGCAAAAAACCGTTTTCCGCTTGTGAAGCAGGGGGTCATTTTTTCTGGGCACCCTATTGGTCATTCGTCACTAGAATAAATAAAGTGATTTCCAGTTTAAGATTTTTTCGTGTTCTCAAATTACTGATCGAATAAAGAAGAATTCTTTATTTTTGAACTTTCCAAATCACCCTAACGTCGCCATCCTCTTCAAACGAGAAACGAATACCGCATGACAAACTTTTTCAATCAACAGCCGAGAACACACACACAAAAAAGTGTGACTTTGTCTATTGGCTTTTTTGACTCGCGCTCGTGAATGTGTGTGAATGTGATTGGTTGTAAACATACAGAATAATGTTCACTTTGTCCTTCGACAGGATCTTCGTTTTTTTTAGCACCGTAATGGCCCTCTCATCGTCATATTGTCAAAAAGCGCCTAAATTTCCACCGAAATTCCGCAGGTTTGCGCCGATATCCACTTTTATCTCTCTTCCAACAACTCATCGTCATCTTCCATCGTCGTTCTTATCTTGGAGCCAGCACAGACCGCACCAGCCCCAACCGCACGAGTCAACAGAGCTTTGGTTTGAGGGGGTGTGGAGCTTTTCGCGGTGTTCCGCAAAAGTCAAACCACGTGTGACGGGGTTCGCTTTCACTTTTATCAGTCGTGTCTCGGGCGATGATGGCGTAAACTTTGCGATGGATGACGACGATGTTTCTTTATGTTAAGGGGGGGACTTTTCTTGAGTCACGTCCCCGCGATACCGTTGACATCGATGAGCTTTTAAAATGTAAAGAACATTTTTCATTACATTTAGGGGGGTTGACTCAAGAGAAATTCAAACCGAGAACATCAACAGTCGGAATCTCCGCAACAAGAAATACTACAAAAATTACTTCAATTTGTCCCCACTGCCGCCATTTATTCCAAAAGTTTTTCCTTTGCTCTTGGCCATACTTTTAGCGAACAAATCAAGCGGTCATTCATCTTGTGGGAAAGTTTATCCATCCTCCGGATTTCGGCAACAGAATCAGAGCTCAGATGGCGTCCCTTCGATAGGAAGAAATTCCGGAAATCACTGACCAAAACAGATCAGAAAAAGCCAAAAAGAAATTCCGAATCGACTTCCGAACGAGCTGCAAATTACATCCTGCAATTGGTTGTGGTGATAAATAATACATTTTTTTCTCTTTCTTAGATTTCTTGGCTAGGAAACACTGTAAAAGATGTTTGTTTCAATTTAGTTTCTACCTGTCTTGGACAAATTTATTTGAAATTAAAATAATTATAACTAGTGTGGATGAATTTTCTAAAATAAGTGAAAATATATTTCGTCCAAAAATCACTTCCGTTTCTATCCTGCCCAACAGATTTATCGTTTCCCCACAGTTTATTGACCAAATTGGGTCCGACCAGTCGTTATCATTGAATGGCGATAGGTTAAGGCATTTCCATTAACTCCACTTTCCTGGCTTCGCCACGTGGCTACCACATACATCACCATCAATTTATTAATAAACCCATAACATCCTGGTCGTGGCCACACAGCCAGTTGCTGAAAATGATGATAACAATATTGGCAAAAGGTCAAAAGCTATCAAGACCCCGCAATTTGGCCGAAAAGGCGTTTGCCTTCTTCATAAAAGTCTCAAAGAGGCTGGTTTTTCCCACAGAAACCACCCTCCCCCAAACAAGCCTCCCTTTCGCTTTTATCCTAATTCATTCTTCCAAAATAAACGCACCTTTCGCAACAGATGTAATATTTCACTTTTAATGTGGACGTGTCTTCCCCCACCAGCGTCTATTATCCTGCTAACCAAAAGGATTGCTCGGCATCGTCCCTGTTTTTTTTTCTGTTGCTGTTGGAAACAATAAGGCACGAGGATAAGCCTGGAAGGCATTGTTAAGGTGATGCCAAGTTGCTTGACATTTTACCTTTTTGCAGGAAAAAAGGTCAGAATTGTTGAAAAAAGTTTTAATTTGCTTCCTAGATTTAAATTATGAATCTCTAGAAGAAAACGTCTCAAAAGCAATGATGCAAACTTTTAAATTACGAGAAAAGTCTCCCCATAACACTAGGTGAATTCAACCGGACATTATTGTTAGCAGAATTGCCATCATTTAGTGAACAGGTTGGAGCTCGAGGAAAAGGTGTTGCTGGGGCCCATTGTGTGATAAATATTACCGGTAAAGGGGTTTTCGTGCAGGATAATAGCATTCGAGATTTGAGAAACTGTTTTGTTCTGGAAAAGGTAGAAATTGGCATGAATTATGGTTAGATGGAGCGTCCAAGAGAAGCCATTTATGCGTTAAATTGCTTTGTTTTGATTTAAATCCTTTTGAAAAGTTTCATGCCATCACATTGTTGCAACTCGACTCAAATCAAATCATGTATGAAAACACTGTTTTTAGAAAACAGACAAAAAACAGACAAAGAGAAAAAAGACACGAAAGACAGAAAAGACAGAAAAAGACAGAAAAGACAGAAAAGACAGAAAAGACAGAAAAGACAGAAAAGACAGAAAAGACAGAAAAGACAGAAAAGACAGAAAAGACAGAAAAGACAGAAAAGACAGAAAAGACAGAAAAGACAGAAAAGACAGAAAAGACAGAAAAGACAGAAAAGACAGAAAAGACAGAAAAGACAGAAAAGACAGAAAAGACAGAAAAGACAGAAAAGACAGAAAAGACAGAAAAGACAGAAAAGACAGAAAAGACAGAAAAGACAGAAAAGACAGAAAAGACAGAAAAGACAGAAAAGACAGAAAAGACAGAAAAGACAGAAAAGACAGAAAAGACAGAAAAGACAGAAAAGACAGAAAAGACAGAAAAGACAGAAAAGACAGAAAAGACAGAAAAGACAGAAAAGACAGAAAAGACAGAAAAGACAGAAAATACAGAAAAGACAGAAAAGACAGAAAAGACAGAAAAGACAAAAAAGACAGAAAAGACAGAAAAGACAGAAAAGACAGAAAAGACAGAAAAGACAGAAAAGACAGAAAAGACAGAAAAGACAGAAAATACAGAAAAGACATAAAAGACAGAAAAAACAGAAAAGACAGAAAAGACAGAAAAGACAGAAAAGACAGAAAAGACAGAAAAGACAGAAAAGACAGAAAAGACAGAAAAGACAGAAAAGACAGAAAAGACAGAAAAGACAGAAAAGACAGAAAAGACAGAAAAGACAGAAAAGACAGAAAAGACAGAAAATACAGAAAAGACAGAAAAGACAGAAAAGATAGAAAAGGCAGAAAAGACAGAAAAGACAGAAAAGACAGAAAAGACAGAAAAGACAGAAAAGAAAGAAAAGACAGAAAAGACAGAAAAGACAGAAAAGACAGAAAAGACAGAAAAGACAGAAAAGACAGAAAAGACAGAAAAAACAGAAAAGACAGAAAAGACAGGAAAAAAATCTAGAAATACTAAGAAACCGTACAGATATAGAAATAAAAACAAAAAAAAATAGGCATGCAAAATAGATAACAAACAGAAAATACGAAATGAAAAAGCAAGCAAACAAAAGCTGAAAAAATCTAGAAATTCAATTTTCTCGTAACACTTTCATCGAGACGCTCAGCGACTCAGTGTCAACCTCAGCTCCATAGGATCTTTTGCAAAGCGGTTTGTGGTCCGACTAAAATAATTAATTGTAAATTGACACCATTTCTTGCAGTTTTCTTATGGTGAAGCATTGCTTACTCTAGGCAAATCTGCTTTAATTTCTGGCTTTCTAAAGTTGAACAGTAGGATTTTATGTGTAGAATTTCAAAGAAATAGTGCAATTTTTTTAGCTTTCTCAGGAATTCATTTAGAAAAGTTCATGCTTTGTGTATTTTTCCAGAGCACAACTCAATACAATATTTATGAAATTTTAGAATAAAGCAAGATAAATTTAAATGTAATTTTTTTTTTCATGCTGGAAAATACTGGAAAAAAATATGAAATCTGAAACTTGGATTTACTGCAAAATAAGTTGGAAATAAATTAAAAATCACTTTATTTTAAAACAGATCTAATCCTTTTTCAAGCATTTTACAGTAGCCATGACATTAAGGTTTCAACCCAAATATTAATATTCAATATTCCACTCACACTGCCGACTTTGAAAACCAGTTTATTGAAACAAGAAGAACACAAATCGAAAATGCCCCCCTCACCCTCAATTCCGAATGCGATTCTCAATCATAAACAAAACAATTAAATATACTTCTCACCGTCTTACTACCCCTCCACTGGGTCACTTTTCGGCAGCCGGCCAAAAATTTGAATGACTCGCGTGCCTCCTCCTTCAAATCACTCGATTGCCATGCAAGCCGGCACGCGCTTTTTGGCCGCCGGTGGCGCTCGTAAAAACAATCCTCCCACACCCCCTCCCATGTCCCCCCACCACCACCCCAACTTCAACTCCAAGAAGAAGAATAATGCAAAAAGGTAGTCAGAGCCAAACGGCGGCCGTGGGGCAGATGAGTCGCCGGAGTTGGTCGTAAAACCAAAAAGCGATAAAAATGTTCAATTAATTTTTCATAACGACCATGATAATTGAAATCATAAAGTTACACTTTTAATATTCACCACTACCGAAATGGTCGAGGGTGGTGTGTATGTGACGTGGCATGGTGCAGATATTTGACTGTACAGTTACTGTACAAGCGGAGGAGAGCGGTACTTAAAGCTGTTGTATCCGTTACCGTCAACAGGCGTTAACTTGTCATAATTGGAATTTGAATAATTTAAAAATATCGAAAAAAATAACCTAAAATCTCACACATCGACGTCGTCGTGCTATCATGTCGCACCCGCCATTTTGACGTTCCTAGAAAAACGCGTTTTAATGTTTGACCTTGAATAAACAAAAACAAGAGCACGCAATGTAAACAATAACAAACATGTTTTGTTTGGCCCGAAGTTTGGTTGGAGTTGGTTGCTGGAGTCCCGAGTTATAAGTGGTAGTCTAACTTGCACGTGCGTCAAACGCGTTCTGAATCTGAAATCCCTTTGGCCAGTTGTCGCAATTACATCAATTTTCAGTGAGCGACAAGATAGCACGACAAGATTGGAACTAAATTAATTTGTAAAGTGACAAAAGTGCACGGAGTATTTTCGGTTTTTATTGAATATCTCAGGATTAAAATTTAATTTTGGGGATCTGTGAAGGTCAAAAGGTGAGGCATTGTTAGCTGCACAAAATGGCGTTCTTAACTCAATTTGGCCCAAAATGCACGTGCGACAAGTTAGCACGACGGCGACGACATACTAACTATTTTAAAAAAAATTGTGATATCCATCGGTTTAGGAACGAGTTTTGTTTTTTGATTTGGCAAAATTAAATGTATTAATAAGAAGAATTCAGAAAAAAAACTACACCTTATAAAAATCACCCATAAATTTCTTTTACTAGCAGAAAAAGGGATTGCGTAAACTAACCATTTTTGAAAATTTACGTTTTTTGAGCTGATGAAGTATCTTTTAAACTTTTAAAATAGAATTAATCAAAATCAAAATAATCAAAATTAAACGCTGTTTTTAACTATCCGCCAAAGTGTTTTTTTAAATGAAATTGTTTTTTCCAGAAGATTGAAAAATTTCCAATGAATTTTCTTCAAAACCTTTGATGATTGAATTCCAGGTTGCTAAAAAAGCCTCTGGACCGATTTTTATGTCAAAAAATAAAAATTTCTCGGATTAGTTTTCAAAAAGACGTAAGAGCCTTAGCCTACTTACGAAAAACCAAATTCAAAAATGCTTGTTCATCTACACCTTCAATCGCCCTAAACTTAAAACAAATGAAATGTTGTTTCAATTTAAAGAAAAAGGAAAATTTGAGTCGGAGGTCACGGTGGCTCTTCTGAGATTTCAAAAAAGTGTCCACGTGGTTTATGGATGGGCCCCTAACATATCTAAGTTATTGTTTTAATGCTTAATTATCGCAAAAAAAAACAAAACCATTTCGTTTTGCGAAAGTGAAATAAAAATTGTATTTTGTTTTTCAAAACTCTTCTCCTCATACCTACAACTTGGCTTAAGACAGCATCGATGTAAATATCCGAATTGGAATTTGATAAAATGAATTAATGTCAATGATAGAATTTCTAGTGAAATTTAAAGAAAATTTTTAGTTGTGGCCGAAACAAGCAATAAAATTCATTTCGGTAAAATCATGATTTTTTTTTATAAAATTGATGTTCATATTTATTTCTAGTTGTTTAAAAAAGATTTTTTTTTTAGCTATTGCGATATATTTTTAAATTTCCTTTTAAAATAAGGTTGAACATAAAAGTTTCTCTAGAATTCAAAAATAATCTGCTTTATTATGTCTACATGTTTTATGGATGGCACCTTTATGTGTTTTTTTGCTTTATGTAAAAAAATATTTTAGCTTCACGTTTTTTTTTTAACTTATATTTGAATATCAATTGAAATGTTTGTTTAATTTTTAAATCACAATCAATTTAAACCAATAAGTTTTTACTTTTCTATTGTTTTATTTTAGTTATGTTTAGTTTAAACCATAACTACTTATAAACAATTCCAATAATTTCTTAATGCTTCAACTTGTATAGCTTACCCAATAATAGCGTCGAATTACTAGTTGGAATTTATTCAACAGTTTTATTATTTTCTCAAATATATTTCAACAAATTATATTAAATATTGTTCATATTTATTTTGTTAGTAAAAAACTTTTAATATTGTTCAAAACATAATTTGTTAATTCTCTAGTTTTTATAATAAATCTCTGAATTTTATTTCAAATTTTTATTCCAGAACTCTCCTTCAAATTAAATCAAAAAAATAGAAGACAAAAACAGCCACTGCTGAATGAAATAGATTTTCATCCAAAAACATATACAATCGTTTGTCAACTTTAAAAAATACATTGTGGAACGTGTATTTATGCATTTTTAATCAAATATATAATATCTAATCTACTAAATTTTTATTATGAGACCAAAGATCTAAAAAGACATAAAACCTTAGAAAAACTAATATTAATGTGTATTTTTGACCTTGGTTGCAGCTGAGGGATACAAATCTTTTTTGAACTAGCAAAATCAAAATGATCAAATCGACAAAATTGTTCGAAAAATCTCAATTTTACACCTTACAAAAAATACATAATTTAATTATTTTAAAATTTTCATTGAATTATGAAGATATCTGGAGAATTCACATTATTTTGAATTTTTCAGTTTTTGCTAATCGATTTTCACCTCAAATGTACACATCGCTCGAAATCAACATTTTCTGATCAAGCTCAAATTTGGTGGAACTATTGATACAAGTTAAGTTGTACAGCTACATCTTTGTTCAATTTGCAACATTCCACGGTAATTCCTCCCAAAATATCCTGCACTGCACTTGAATGATGCCCACAACACACAGCCGTGCCATTACGACCAACCGATCCGGCGGCCAGTTTGGCAGTAATTTCAGCCACCACCACAATCACCTCTCTGCCATAAAACAAAATCGACGTACGACCGTGTGGATGGCACTCGGCCATAATTTTAAGCATGGATTGTGTGGACTCATAAAAATCGGTTGTTTTTTAAATCTTCATTGACAGTTGAGTAGTGGATGGTGGGAGGGGAATACGAAACTGGAAGATGAATAGGTAATTAAGCAATAAAAATGATGGCCATTTATTGAGGGGGTGAAAAACGAGTCGTTTGTTTCAACAATTTTATCGGAGGGGGTAAACTGGTGGACCACATAAGATTTTCAAATAGTTATTTTGATAACCTAGTGAAAACGACAAGCTTTACACAGTTTCAGTGCAAATGTTGCTTCAGATCCTACCGTCAACTTCAAAGAATCGTTTGAGAAAAACGCCGAAAAACCCTGTTGAAACGACAACTTCTTTTTTCAAACAGCAATACAAATCGAACCTGTGCAAGTGAACAAAACGCTTTTGTGCTTTCCGAGATTCAAAGTACATTGCTTTAACACAAGAACAATGCTCATGAAAAAGGAGAAAGTGCACAGCAGCACGTGCCATTGACGGCCAACTGAAAAATAAAACAGAAAAATCTGAAGCGAAAAAAACAGTGTTGCCAGCCAACCCCGGTGCAAATCACAATGGATCGTAGTGAAATAACAGCACTGTTGTGCAGAAACAGTGCAACCGGAACCGGAAAGTCTCCGTCGTCGTCGTCACGCCGGGGGTGTCCACGGTGGTGGCCAAGAATTGCGATTTTATTGCGACACTAGAGCCAAGAAATGTAAGAAATGAAGCACAGCAGCAGTGTTGCGAGATCCAGTGGAAAGAGAAACTGGCGTGGCAAAAGTTGGATAAGTTTAAGTGTGACTCGTAGTACAAATAGTAGAATAAATAGTAGTAGTGGTAGTGTTGGTGGCAGCTCCAGATTTACGGCGGTCGACGTCCGGACACGGACACCGGAAGAGAACGGACTTTTCCACCGGAGACGCAACTCAAGGCCCTGATGGGCCAAAGTGCTAGCATGTGTCGCTTCAATGGTTGTCGTTACAAGAAAAATAAGCAAGGTAATTCGTGGGAGGAAAGGGGTTTTACCTTCGCGGGAAATTTATAGGGTTAAAGTTTTGGTTATAAGTAAATATAAAAATACAAAAATACAAAAATACAAAAATACAAAAATACAAAAATACAAAAATACAAAAATACAAAAATACAAAAATACAAAAATACAAAAATACAAAAATACAAAAATACAAAAATACAAAAATACAAAAATACAAAAATACAAAAATACAAAAATACAAAAATACAAAAATACAAAAATACAAAAATACAAAAATACAAAAATACAAAAATACAAAAATACAAAAATACAAAAATACAAAAATACAAAAATACAAAAATACAAAAATACAAAAATACAAAAATACAAAAATACAAAAATACAAAAATACAAAAATACAAAAATACAAAAATACAAAAATACAAAAATACAAAAATACAAAAATACAAAAATACAAAAATACAAAAATACAAAAATACAAAAATACAAAATACAAAAATTCAAAAATACAAAAATAAAAAAATACAAAAATACAAAAATACAAAAATACAAAAATACAAAAATACAAAAATACAAAAATACAAAAATACAAAAATACAAAATACAAAAATACAAAAATACAAAAATACAAAAATACAAAAATACAAAAATACAAAAATACAAAAATACAAAAATACAAAAATACAAAAATACAAAAATACAAAAATACAAAAATACAAAAATACAAAAATACAAAATACAAAATACAAAAATACAAAAATACAAAAATACAAAAATACAAAAATACAAAAATACAAAAATACAAAAATACAAAAATACAAAATACAAAAATACAAAAATACAAAAATACAAAAATACAAAAATACAAAAATACAAAAATACAAAAATACAAAAATACAAAAATACAAAAATACAAAAATACAAAAATACAAAAATACAAAAATACAAAAATACAAAAATACAAAAATACAAAAATACAAAAATACAAAAATACAAAATACAAAAATACAAAAATACAAAAATACAAAAATACAAAAATACAAAAATACAAAAATACAAAAATACAAAAATACAAAAATACAAAAATAAAAAAATAAAAAAATAAAAAAATACAAAAATACAAAAATACAAAAATACAAAAATACAAAAATACAAAAATACAAAAATACAAAAATACAAAAATACAAAAATACAAAAATACAAAAATACAAAAATACAAAATACAAAAATACAAAAATACAAAAATACAAAAATACAAAAATACAAAAATACAAAAATACAAAAATACAAAAATACAAAAATACAAAAATACAAAAATACAAAAATACAAAAATACAAAAATACAAAAATACAAAAATACAAAAATACAAAAATACAAAAATACAAAAATACAAAAATACAAAAATACAAAAATACAAAAATACAAAAATACAAAAATACAAAAATACAAAAATACAAAAATACAAAAATACAAAAATACAAAAATACAAAAATACAAAAATACAAAAATACAAAAATACAAAAATACAAAAATACAAAAATACAAAAATACAAAAATACAAAAATACAAAAATACAAAAATACAAAAATACAAAAATACAAAAATACAAAAATACAAAAATACAAAAATACAAAAATACAAAAATACAAAAATACAAAAATACAAAAATACAAAAATACAAAAATACAAAAATACAAAAATACAAAAATACAAAAATACAAAAATACAAAAATACAAAAATACAAAAATACAAAAATACAAAAATACAAAAATACAAAAATACAAAAATACAAAAATACAAAAATACAAAAATACAAAAATACAAAAATACAAAAATACAAAAATACAAAAACAATACAAAAATATCAAAACAATACAAAAATACAAAAATACAAAAATACAAAAATACAAAAATACAAAAATACAAAAATACAAAAATACAAAAATACAAAAATACAAAAATACAAAAATACAAAATACAAAAATACAAAAATACAAAAATACAAAAATACAAAAATACAAAAATACAAAAATACAAAAATACAAAAATACAAAAATACAAAAATACAAAAATACAAAAATACAAAAATACAAAAATACAAAAATACAAAAATACAAAAATACAAAAATACAAAAATACAAAAATACAAAAATACAAAAATACAAAAATACAAAAATACAAAAATACAAAAATACAAAAATACAAAAATACAAAAATACAAAATACAAAAATACAAAAATACAAAAATACAAAAATACAAAAATACAAAAATACAAAAATACAAAAATACAAAAATACAAAATACAAAAATACAAAAATACAAAAATACAAAAATACAAAATACAAAAATACAAAAATACAAAAATACAAAAATACAAAAATACAAAAAATACAAAAATACAAAAATACAAAAATACAAAAATACAAAAATACAAAATACAAAAATACAAAAATACAAAAATACAAAAATACAAAAATACAAAAATACAAAAATACAAAAATACAAAAATACAAAAATACAAAAATACAAAAATACAAAAATACAAAAATACAAAAATACAAAAATAAAAAAAATGCAAAAATACAAAAATACAAAAATACAAAAATACAAAAATACAAAAATACAAAAATACAAAAATACAAAAATACAAAAATACAAAAATACAAAAATACAAAAATACAAAAATACAAAAATACAAAAATACAAAAATACAAAAATACAAAAATTCAAAAATTCAAAAATACAAAAATACAAAAATACAAAAATACAAAAATACAAAAATACAAAAATACAAAAATACAAAAATACAAAAATACAAAAATACAAAAATACAAAAATACAAAAATACAAAAATACAAAAATACAAAAATACAAAAATACAAAAATACAAAAATACAAAAATACAAAAATACAAAAATACAAAAATACAAAAATACAAAAATACAAAAATACAAAAATACAAAAATACAAAAATACAAAAATACAAAAATACAAAAATACAAAAATACAAAAATACAAAAATACAAAAATACAAAAATACAAAAATACAAAAATACAAAAATACAAAAATACAAAAATACAAAAATACAAAAATACAAAAATACAAAAATACAAAAATACAAAAATACAAAAATACAAAAATACAAAATACAAAAATACAAAAATACAAAAATACAAAATACAAAAATACAAAAATACAAAAATACAAAATACAAAATACAAAAATACAAAAATACAAAAATACAAAAATACAAAAATACAAAAATACAAAAATACAAAAATACAAAAATACAAAAATACAAAAATACAAAAATACAAAAATACAAAAATACAAAAATACAAAAATACAAAAATACAAAAATACAAAATACAAAAATACAAAAATACAAAAATACAAAAATACAAAAATACAAAAATACAAAAATACAAAATACAAAAATACAAAAATACAAAAATACAAAAATACAAAATACAAAAATACAAAAATACAAAAATACAAAAATACAAAAATACAAAAATACAAAAATACAAAAATACAAAAATACAAAAATACAAAAATACAAAAATACAAAAATACAAAAATACAAAAATACAAAAATACAAAAATACAAAAATACAAAAATACAAAAATACAAAAATACAAAAATACAAAAATACAAAAATACAAAAATACAAAAATACAAAAATACAAAAATACAAAAAATACAAAAATACAAAAATACAAAAATACAAAAATACAAAAATACAAAAATACAAAAATACAAAAATACAAAAATACAAATACAAAAATACAAAAATACAAAAATACAAAAATACAAAAATACAAAAATACAAAAAATACAAAAATACAAAAATACAAAAATACAAAAATACAAAAATACAAAAATACAAAAATACAAAAATACAAAAATACAAAAATACAAAAATACAAAAATACAAAAATACAAAAATACAAAAATACAAAAATACAAAAATACAAAAATACAAAAATACAAAAATACAAAAATACAAAATACAAAAATACAAAAATACAAAAATACAAAAATACAAAAATACAAAAATACAAAAATACAAAAATACAAAAATACAAAAATACAAAAATACAAAAATACAAAAATACAAAAATACAAAAATACAAAAATACAAAAATACAAAAAAACAAAAAAACAAAAAATACAAAAAAACAAAAAATACAAAAATACTAAAATTTATTACATGGTTGCCAGGTTCTCAGATAAATCTGGGAATTATTGATTTTTCAAGTGCCCAGAAACAGAATCAACTTTTGCAGATTTCGACAAATTTTGCCAGATTTTTATTTTTTGTCCAAATTGGCATTATATTTTTTATCAAAATTATTAAACTTCTTTAGTAAAGGGATTGGATTGGTGAAATTAAGAAAACATCTTTTCTGTTTATACAACAAATTATTCAATAAGTTTATTCGTAATTTTTTTTTGCGCTGGGAATTTTGTATGCTTTTTTCGATTTTCCGAAAAACATCAATGTTTTTCGAATAAAAACTGATTTTTTTTTTAAAGCTTTGCATTGCGTATTTCAATTACGAAAATTTTGGTACCCTAACATGTATAGGTCATCGCTGAAATTTTCAAGTTATCGCAGTTTTAGTGAAAAAAGTCGTTTTTTCCCGTTTTCGTCATTTTCCCATTTTTGCGCGTGGCGCGTCGAAAAACCCAGTTTTTATTTTCAAAAAATCGTATCTCAGAGCATCGAAAACATAACTTCACCTTTTTTTGATATGTTATGTGAAATTTTCAGAGGAATCCGATTCAAATATTTTCAGACATAGGCTCTTTGGTCCCGAGACCTTCAAAACAGCATTTTAAGTTTTCATACGACCTTTTCAAATGTTATGCTAGATTTTTGAAACTTCTTATTATTTTTCCCAAATAGCCAAACTAATCACCTTTCTTTTGCATCTAGGACAGCTAAAATCGGATAAAATGGCGCGAAGATATGATTTTTTGAAAATAGTGGTTTTTGCGAAAATCGACGAAAATTGCCATTTTTCGGACCACCCTAACACGGCGTAGGTCACCCTAATGGCCAAACAAAAAAATACGGGTCTAATTATTTCAGCCAAGGATCCCCCAGAAAATTTTGAGCCCGATCGGAGAACTTTTTTTTCGAATCATGCTGTTTTCGTGGGGAATTGCTGAATGATGATTTCACTTTTGCATTTTTTTTTGTATTTTCTCTTGATATCGATTGGACTCAACCTATGAAAAATATTTGTTATCGCCATTTTGGAGAAAATTTTGTAATTCAAAAGTAAGATAAAAAGTGTTGATGATCTGATAAAAGTAAATTAAAAACAAAAACGGCTAATGACATGCACACCATTAAACAATGATTACATAGTTCGATTTTATGTTTGCTATCACATATTTGGCATACCAATCAGGATTTAGTCAACAAAAACTAGGTTCTGTTAATTTACAGCAAACACCCAATAACATGCAAAAGGCTGAGGTGGGAAATTTATTAGCTAATTAAGAGCTTTTCATAACTCATAATTAAAACGGACTCATAACCCAACATATCGACAGTTGACATACGGACTTGCTGCAATCGCTACTGGCACAGTTAAATATTTGAGTAAAAACTGTATTTACTTACTAGCAAATTCAGTTAGCTTTTCGAACCGTGCTTCGCAAATAACCACAATCGCTTCATCAATCTATTCCGCCTACCCTATCCTGAAGTCAACTTTGCCCCACATTTCCCCCCACAATAATTGTTGCATTACAGCTCGCTCGCCCCACCAATTCAGTTTGAATTTTAATTAATGCTCCCCCCTTCGATTTATCCTATTTTTTGCAGGCCTGCACTTGCGCAGTATAGAAGAGCCTCAGAGCAGGATGCCCGCCGAGCAGGGGGGCACAGTGGGGCTCGATACTTCGTTGGGCTCTCGTTCTGGTGTCCCCCTGCCACCACTCCACAGCAGCAGCAGCAACAACAACAACATCAACAGCCAGCAATCTCCCGTCACGGTCGGCAGCAGCAACCATCAACAGCAGAACCACCTGCTGCTGCACAACAGCAGTAACAACCATCACAACCATCACAACAGTCACGGCAGCCACCTGCAGCTGCTGCAGAGTTCCGGAACCGGTTCGGGACCCACCGTCGGCGTCGGCTACGATGTCGAGTTTGCCCGGATGGAGTCGTGGCTGGACGAGAACCAGGAGTTTGTGCAGGACTACTTCATCCGGAAGGCCACCCGGAACATGGTGGACGGCTGGCTGGTGTCGCACGCCACACCGGTGACCTCGTCCGGCGGCAGCGGGAGCGCGTTGGATTCGCCAACTCACGCTGCTGCCGGGGGTGTTGGTGGGGGTGGCGGCGGAGGAGGAGGAGTGAGTGGTGGGGTGGCCGGTCAGGGGACCAGTTCGTCCCGGGCCGGGTCGGGAGCGACGACGCCAGTGAGGTGAGTTGATAACCTTCAAATGGAGTTTTATGTTGAAATTGTAAATGAGTTAATGACCGATTCTTAGCGAAGCTACACCAAAAAGTAACTTTTTTCAATTTTCAATACGATTTTCTAAATGGAAAATTTCATTTAAATTATGATTTAAATATATTCTAACCTCAAAAGCCAAAAATATTGACCAAATAAGGTCTGTAAGCCTTTGAATGGGAGAGGAGTTTTTTCATGAATCTGCTCCTTTCGTTGTCCCGTCACGCAAAGAAATAGCTGGCAAAAACTCAAATTTCAACCAATTCGGTCAGTTCAAGGAGCATAAGATTCGTTTTCTATGTAGGAAAATCAATTATCTTTCCAAATATGTAAAACATTGGGGGGTTTCTTCTTTTATTTTGCCACTACAGCCAAAACGCTGAAAAAAACTTTGGATTTTTTTGAAAAGGAGCCGAAGAATCGGTCTAATAATGTTCACTTAATGTCTTCGAACTAAAATGTAGCTGGTAATAACAGTTGTTATTTCTTCAGATTAAACCATCTGGTTTTATGTACCTGACTTTTTACTATGAAACCTTAAAGTAAGATTTTATTAAGATAATATGTTATTAAACTCTATAAATATGTTAGTTTGGCATCCATAATAATTTTTCCAGTTTGTTTAGAGCTTCAAACTGTAATGTTACATTAGGTGGCCCAATTATTTGCCTTGTACACGAATTTTGCCCATCAATCTTTATTTAATGTAATTTAAATATTGGTTTTCACCGACATTTTGGAATTTGTCACTTGGGAAGCTTTCACTTTTTTTATTATTTAATTATTATTTTTTCCAAAATGTTGAGAAATTTTACTCTAGATTCAGTTTTCAACATTAACAAACGGATCAATAGTTTCCAAACTGTTTATCATTGATTGAACATTGTGAGCCGAGTGGGTAAAAAAAATCTTTTTTTCGACATTTCACCAATCAATGTTCGGATCAACTATGTTCAAAATAGAAAATTTTATAAAATTTTCTCAGCTTTTCAAATAGTGCATCCATCCCGGGATTTCCCGGCACAAGAATCTCGAGATTAAAAAAACGGAAATTTTAAGATTTTGACCCGGTTTAACCAAAATTGAAAAATAAAAATAAAAAAATGTCTGGAAATCCCGATTTCGGTTGTAATAATAGTGAAATAGTAAAATACTTAGTAAACGATAATTTTCAAACATTTTTCGGGTATCAGTTAGCCTAAATTTGGCTTAAAATTAAAATTGCTTTGAATCAGGGGTGAAGCCTAATCCTTAAAAAATAATCATTTAAAAAATAATTATTTATTTTTATTTGATTCGGTATTACTTTATAGTAATGTGTTTTAACTCGAAATACATTTTTACATTTTATCATATTACTTAGGTACCGCAATATGAGTGAATGTTTTGATATTTTTAATTGATTTCAGTTGAAACAGGAACAGAACAATAAAATTAGTTCACAAACTGTAGTCCATATTTGACCCAGTTGAAAACGTTACTTGAAAGACACTTAAAAAGGATTAGTTTTACTAGATATATTGTTTTTATTTATTTTTATTTCTTTTGTACTTTATTTCATTTTCAGAAATTATCAAATTTTGTTTTCTATTCTATAGACTGGATAAATAGACATTAAAAATTATAAAAAAGAACACGTGAGACATTAGTGTGAAACCTAGTTAGGCCGCTGCAAATATTTTTCAAAATTTTTGTCGCCCTCCCTTCAAAGTTGGCCTGAATAATCAGGTGGCAAAAAAAAATATTTTTTCGAAAAACTTCAAAATTTTAATGAAAATTAAAGTTTAACCCTCTACAACCCAACCCCGCCTCTAGACGGGCTTCGATTCAAAAAATCGCCAAAAATCCATTTTTCAACCAATTTTTGATCTTCAAAAAGCATTGGAAAGAAGAACTTTTAAAATTTTGGAAAATTTTAGGGTTGGAAATTTGACTTGTTTTATGTGACCTTGCCAATTTTTTTAAAAATGTATTTTTTTTAGGGGTCAACTTTGGCTGTTTTTTTTACTAACAATTCCTATATTTTAAGTAAAAAGAAGCATGCAGTAATTTTTCTAATGCCCCAGACTATGCCTCTACGCATTTATTTACAATTTAAATGATAATGGTTCCATTTTATAGCAGAAAATGTGAAAAACATGCAAAAAATTGAAAAAGTTACTGTAAAAACATGAAAAAATTAGATAGGCAAAATGTAATGATAGGAGGTGGTATAGTAGGCCATATACTACCAAAAACAAACATAAACTAAGCAAGATAAATGCAAATTAAAATACTAAAAATGAAACAAGAAAAACATAAAACAAGAGAAGTAAAGTTTTTCGTAGAACAAAAGTTGCTCAAAATGACCTCCTAAACACGGGAAAAATAAAAATTTTCGAAAAAAAAATTTGGGCAGTAGAGGGTTAATCAACTGCAAACCAGTTAAAATGCATTTTCCCGCATTTATAAACATTTTCCGCATGTTTGAACTCCTTTGAAAACATTTAAAATTTTCATGAAATGCGAAAAAAAAAATCCGTCCATACCTCGATATTTTCATAACTAATTATTGGAAAGCAACTGTACGCCTGTAAAATGCATTTTAAAACACTTTTTTCCTCCAAATGTTGAAGCCTAGGCTTGTAATTTCAATTTTTATATTTTTTTATATTTGCAATGGCTTTATTAGCAAAAAAAAATCAGACAAAAAAAGAAGGAATTTATGGAATGGACCTCAAATATATCGAAAATAATCTAACAGTTCACTAGAGATATCCTTATTTATTTATTTAAAATCCGAATTACTTTTTTCAAACGCGATATTCATTATTTTTCATCACTCTTAAGTACTTTAAACCAACAACAGTATCATCGCTTTCAAAGACAAGAAAGCTCAAAATTTGCACAATTTTTCGGAAAATTAAATTTCCACATAATTTGCGGTCATACATGCACTTGAGAAAAAAATTTTGGAACCGCATGAGATAAATTTAGACACAAAGTCTAAATAAACTAAACATAAAAATACATTGATCATCTCTTACTCTTTTCCGGTTTAAGCTCACAAGAATTCTTCTTTTGTAAAATTAACAAAACCGCCTAGTTAATTGATTAATTCGACCAACTCTTGCGATATGTCCACATAGCCTTGCCCTTGACTGTCTGCCATATGGTCTACATCGTCCATAAAGCCGAGTAGTACCAATCAGCCAGAATATTCATTACATTACATACTGAGCATGACGACACATGGACGTTATCTTTCGTGGCTCCGAAAAAAGGCACCCGGCAGATGGACGGATAAACGGACACCGGGAAAAAAGTGGTCCCCCGACTGTCGTCGAAAATAACCGAGAGACGTTCCAAAAGGAGTCACTCCTTTATGCATAACTGCCCTGCTCAATAGAAAATTATCCCAACGGAAACTGTCCGCTGGGACGTAGTTACATGTTGTAAGGAGGGGTTGTCCTTAAACGACGTGATTTTTTTTTTAAATTCCATAAATAACTACTGAAAAAACTAGCATTGCTTCAAAATTTTATATAAGTTCAAATTGATTCACGTAACGTAATGTATGAACGTCCAGAACGGAACTGCACGAGTGACAGCGTCTGAATGTCACGCCATATGTGTGTCTGCCCTCCTTTATGGTTCTTCGGTGACACGACGCGATGGTTTGGCCCTGTGGGTTAATGCTATGGTATTCGTGTCCGTTATCATCGGTTCCTGCGCCCCAACCCGGAATAATCAAGCTTGCATTAGCAAACGATGCGTCGCGTGGCGGCCCTGGTGGTTTGCCAGTGATTCGAAATTTGTTTGAAAAAAATATCACCAACCGATTGAAAACATAAGTATAGAACCAAATTCAAATGAAATCGGCTTTTCAAAATCTAAATATTTTCTCAACACTGAATTCAGCATCATGGGAACCCAAAAGATGAAATAGACCACGGGTCCGTCCACGATACTGCCACGACCCATCTTGTTCTATCGAGAGACGGCTGCAATACACGCCGAACGAGTGACTTCATTTCCAATTTTATTTGCCAATTAATTCCACCTTAATGACTATCGGCACGCCGGTCCATATTGCGGACCCCAAAGGGATTCGACCCGGGTCGTAAGGATCGGCGGGTCTGTTGAGTTCGAGTTATTGAGCGAGAGAGGCGAAGGTGAGTCCACTTTCATCTAATAGACCGTAACCTCCCACGGAATGCCGGCGGAGCTTTCGCGGAAGAAAGAAGGCCGGAATTAAATGGTTTTGGCCTGGCTATGGACCTTTCCGGGAGTCCGGATTAATAAGGATATTTAGTTTCAGTGCCGAAATTATTTCATTGGATATAGGTGCAATTTCCGTTCCGTTCGGGAGGCTTAGTCGGAAGTGGATGCCAAAAGAAGTTAGTTTTTATGATGATTGCATATTCTAGAGGGCTTGGTTTAGGCACGGAATCAAGACGATTGCGTTTTCAAGAAAATTATTAAATTCTTATCTCCTAAGCATGGTAAATTATCAAAAAATCAGTAACATAAACGTAACTGATTTTAGCTTGGGAAGTAAGGAGGTATGACAAACATTTAAAGCATGGTTCAGATTGTATCAATCAAAATACGTGTTTACGGTTTTTCGGTTTGTTGATAAATTTTACATATCGTGATTAATTTTTCATTTAAATCAACTTTTTCTGGGATTTGAGTTGCTTTGGAGAATTTGAACGGTGCTCGTCACGGTCATCACGCAGGATTTTCGTTACCGTTTCCGTTTTCGTTTTCCCCCCGATTGTTTGTATTTTGACCCGGACGATTTCGCGATGTTTGACAGTTGCTTTGGAGAATTTGAACGGTGCGCGTCGCGGTCAACACGCAGGATTTTCGTTGCCGTTTCCGTCTTTGTTTTCCCACCGATTGAGTGTGTTTTTCGGTCCGGGCGGTTTCGCGTTTTCGCATTTTATTTGGTTTTATCTTTCCACAGCCGGCTGTCTAAGATTGAATCATTTATGCTGAACTCAACACCAAATAACCGGAAATAATCTCATCCGCATCCTCCGACTGTTTGCCTTGAGAATGCATAATACATCACACCATTAAACAAAATTTATTGATTATTGGGTCACATCATCATCCTCTATGTTGAATCCTGGCCATTACCCTTACCCACTAACAAAATCCCAAGTAGAAGTAGTTTTCCGGCACACGTGGGGGTGTGGATATCGTATAGAACCCACCCTTTGTAGCAACCTGTGCTAACTAACATTCCCGTCCCAATCCCCCCGAGATCTACAAACTGACATGGCGGGCGCCGTTGGTGGCCAATGACTGTTACCTATTTGCTTCAGATCTAGTTTTAATGATCTTGATGTTTTATCTTTTCAACGCATTCATACTTGCTGTTGATAAGGGAAACACCATTAGATCGTTTAAGCGTAGGGTCGGTTGTATTGATAGGATATTAGGGTCCTGTTCAGCAACGGAGAAGGACAACCATGGGTGGTCTCTCATGCTCATGCTCATGCTCAAATCAACATTTTCTGGGATTTATATTTATTGACAGTCATTAATCCAAGAATTAATGACACTATCTACTCCTTACACGGAGAGACCGTGCCCAGAAATTTTAACAATTAAAATTGTTGATTTTACTTTCGTAAATTTTAACAAAAACGTACTTGTCACTGCCAATTTTCAGTTAAATTAACCAAAATTTAGTATTAATTTAATAACCTGTTTGTTGAAAATGCTAAAGGCAAAAAGCTAACAGATTTCCCGAACTCGAATGAACGTGCTCGACTGTTAGCTTTGGTTTTAGGAAAATCAAAAAATTTGTTGTTGAATATAATTTACATTTGGTTGAATATTTAAAAGATAAACTTGGGTTTGTTCACGTCTGTCACTTGAAGTGAGGATTCGAACGAGAGCGGTCGATTTGTTGAGTTTGTGTTGTTTATTATGAAGTTAGAGGATGTGAAAGGTGAAAATCACACTATTTGGCTAATGTTGAAGTGGTAAATCAAAGTGTTGCAACTGGGGAGGTAGAATTGGTGAGTAGGTTTGTTGATGATTTCTTTGCAGGTGATAAACTATGAAGAGCAAGAGGACGACCTTCGCCATGAGGACCTCTAATGCGAGTGAGGTGAACACGTTATAAGAATGTTTGATGGAACGAGAGGGCAATAGGAGGGGAATGCGGGCCGACTCTTCACGGATAGAGCAGTCCGGGCAAATTTAACAAAATGTTGGTTAATCCAAGTAAGTATGGGTTTATTTTTGCACAATAATTTATCTAATGTAATTCTTATTAGAAAACTGAATCATTAAAAAGCTTCGTGCTTACGACGGATAAAATCTTAATGAACCATTATTTTTTTTCAGAATCATCAATTATAAAATACATTGAAATGCGTACACATGACAACATAAAAAATAGAGATGAAGTAAAATATTTAAAAAAAATAAAAATATATAAAAGAAGATAATTATTATCTTGAAAGTTTTGTTGCAATACGACTGCTCAATAAACTGGTAAGTAAAACTCAAAATGTTTTTTTCAGGAATCGGAGTACGTTGAATAAATTGAACCAAATGAAATGAAAGTTTGTTGCCAAAAGTAATTGTTAAATTAGTGCAAGCTTGGTAAGTAGCATTATTGATATTTCTTGTTTCCTCATAATAATTACATTTATTTACGTTCCTTTTATCAGTTTAGAGCCAAAATTTAGATTTTTTTTATTAAATCAGTAATAAATTTCATATGTCTATTTGCAGCAAAAGGTTCGCATTGGTGTAAATTCTGTGTCCAACCACAAGAAAAATAACTAAACCTGAGACCATTGTAGATGATGATGACTTATCGGATGATTTCACAGTGATGGTAAGTGGATACAACACTTAATTTTATACAACATAATAAAAATATAAGCTTAAAATGAATTCTCGATTAAATTTTCAAAAGGCCCTATCTGCATAGGAAACCCATGAGGGATAGGTTGTTTTGAAAATTCAATCTAGAATTCATGTTAAATTAAACATCTTTTTTAAATATCTTTTACAAAATTTGTAATATGCTTTTTTATTATTTTTTAGTTTAATGCAACGTAATTTTTTAGAACAATCATCAAACTTTACATGTTTTATAACAACAGTTAAAAAAAGTTTTGTTTTGATGCTTTTTAACAGTAATTTAACATCTGCATGCAAAAAAAAAAACAAATTAGTACAAAACGTTAAATTTTTAGGCAGAATAAATGCGAACATACATGCATTAATTTGTGAGGCATTATTACAAAATTTACTGCAAATTCAATAAAAATATTGCTAACAACTGCTAGTTATTGACTACATGTACAAACATTTTTCTGTATTCAAGTAAGACATTAGTTAAAATATAGCTAGAAATTCGGCCCAGCCTGTATCGCTAGATAATTAAAGAAAATATATATCAACAGTTACATAAATTATGCCTAATTAAAAAATGTTTTGTTATAAAATACTAATAATTTGCTGCACGCAAAAATATTTCGGTTGATTCAACGAAAAAAAATTGTTGAAAAATAGTTGAAAAACAATTCCCAGCCATTTTTTAACAGAATATTCCACAATATTTCAGCTGAAAACAAGAAATTTTTAGTTAATTTTCTGAAAAAAATATTCTAGCAGTCGACTGCTAGAATTTTTTCGGCCATTTAACCAACAAAAATGGCAATTCCAACTTTTAGTTAAATTAACCAAGATTTTCTTAGATTTGGCCCGGCCGGTCTCTCCGTGTAAGAAGCAAATTTGACGGTAATAACAAAGAAAAACATCATGAATTAAATAATTTACAAAGTCGTTGACCGCCTTCCCCTTGACTGTGTAACGTGTAACATCATTGCCGATCCGCCATTTGGCGGCCATGTTTGTTATAGAAAAACATTCAAATCTTGATTCAGAATGTTTCAATCAAAAAATGGTTTTCTTTGTGTTTTTTGTAGAAGCATTTTACACATAGTGATTATTTTTTCATTACAATTTACTATTTTTGGACCCTCAATTCAGAACCATCATTGACAGTCATTGCCCCAAAAGTGAAAGACACCATCTACCACCTTCAACCAACTAATAAACTTCGGATAAACCGGATAACCTGTCGAGTTAAAGGGTTAACGTGATGTCAGCCATCAGTGACATGATTTTCCCTTCGAAGTTATAAATTTTGCTTCGCTGTAAATATTCTGATGAAATTACTTCTACAATTTGTTCAGAATAGTACCTTAAACATAGTGGGCATTTCGCTTTAAGTCGTTTTGTCGAAAAGACATTTCGCCGAATGAAAAAAATGCCAGAAAACGAATTGTAAAGAATAAATCAGTAGCTAAAATATTTAAATTATATGCCTAAGTCTTTAATTTTTTTTTGACACACAGAGAAATATGTTGTAA
Organism: Culex pipiens pallens; assembly: GCF_016801865.2. Classification (NCBI taxonomy): domain Eukaryota; kingdom Metazoa; phylum Arthropoda; class Insecta; order Diptera; family Culicidae; genus Culex; species Culex pipiens. The sequence continues at coordinate 107,846,830 of NC_068938.1, forward strand.
AGCAAAGCAATCCACTTTAACCACCCCCGGGTCTTTTGTGGTCTCTGTTGCAAGTTTCTACTCATTTCTAGGCGTCCGAAGGTTATGTGTGGTAAGTCACTCAAAACCTCTTTTACGCTAATGGACCGACGTTTTACTTCCCCATCCGATAGAAGGCGTGATCAGGCAAATCTTGTCACGAAAAATGCCACCGGGTCCATCTGGGATTGAACCCAGGCCATACTGGGGTGAGAGGCTACCACGCTAACCACTGCGCCACCGGACCCGGCAAATGTTGTTGTACGAGGTTTTTCAACATTTTTTTTTTTGATTATAACGAGAAGAAAAATTTCTTGTTGAATTAAACTTGATTCTTTTCAATTTCTCAAAAAAATCTTTTGATGTTTGACGTTTAGCATTGATTAAACATAAATCATGATTTTCAAATCAACAAAATGTTTAATTTTGTTGATTTTAGACTATTTAAAAAGATGGTTTAAAAAAAAAAACCTTAATTTTGACATTCTATCAATCATGATGAGCTCTTTAGACAATTTAAAAGGTGATTTTATTAATTTCGAATGGTATTTTTATTATTACCAATTTCTAGAAATTTATTCGTTTTGATTTCTTTTCAATCATGACCAGTTTTTTTTTTTAAACAAATTGGTTTCGATATTAATATTTATATGAGTTCTATTTTCTTTCAAACATTAGCCAGGCTTAGAAAACCAATTGCTTAAAAAATAATTACTATAAGCTTTCGCATTCTTTTTATCATGCTCAGTTATTTAAAAAAAATGTATTGTATAAATTATGAGCAGCATATTTGCAAAGTATCAATCAATTTTTGAAAATATTTGTTTCCCTCAGTTTTACGTCTTTTCCCGATCTGTGGTCTAAAAATTGAAAAAAATTAGAAAATCTAACTAAATCCACCTATGTGGTTGATGCCTTCCTTACTTTTTACCAAAAATGGGTAATATGAGTGGTTTGGACACACATTTCAGCATTTTTTTCGATCCAGAAAAAAAAGAACACAGATATAACTTATGTGGTAATAACTCGAGACAGGGTTGCCAGATCTTCAGTGTTTTGGACTCTTTGGAAAGGTCTTTCAATTGCCTAACCAACGATTGGTCGGATGATGGATCCGGACATCGTTTACATACATTTAAGTGAGATCCGGCTTCAAAAAAGTACATAAATATAACTTAAGTGGTCATAACTCGAGACAGGGTTGCCAGATAATCAATGTTTTGGACTCTTTGGAAAGGTCTTTCAATTGCCTAACCAACGATTGGTCGGATGATGGATCCGGATATCGTTTACATACATTTAAGTGAGATCCGGCTTCAAAAAAGTACATAAATATAACTTAAGTGGTCATAACTCGAGACAGGGTTGCCAAATAATCAATGTTTTGGACTCTTTGGAAAGGTCTTTCAGTTGCCTAACCAACGATTGGTCGGATGATGGATCCGGACATCGTTTACATACATTTAAGTGAGATCCGGCTTCAAAAAAGTACATAAATATAACTTAAGTGGTCGTAACTCGAGACAGGGTTGCCAGATCATCAATGTTTTTGACTCATTGGAAAGTCCTTTCAATTACCTAACCAACGATTGGTCGGATGATGGATCCAGACATAGTTTACATACATTTAAGTGAGATCCGGCTTCAAAAAAGTACATAAATATAACTTAAGTGGTCATAACTCGAGACAGGGTTGCCAAATAATCAATGTTTTGGACTCTTTGGAAAGGTCTTTCAATTGCCTAACCAACGATGGGTCGAATGATGGATCCGGATATAGTTTACATACATTTAAGTGAGATCCGGCTTCAAAAAGTACATAAATTTCACTGAAGTTGTCATAACTCGAGACAGGGTTGCCAGATCATCAATGTTTTTGACTCATTGGAAAGTCCTTTCAATTACCTAACCAACGATTGGTCGGATGATGGATCCAGACATAGTTTACATACATTTAAGTGAGATCCGGCTTCAAAAAAGTACATAAATATAACCTAAGTGGTCATAACTCGAGACAGGGTTGCCAGATCATCAATGTTTTGGACTCTATGGAAAGGTCTTTCAATTGCCTAACCAACGATGGGTCGGATGATGGATCCGGACATCGTTTACACACATTTAAGTGAGATCCGGCTTCAAAAAAGTACATAAATATCACTTATGTGGTAATAACTCGAGACAGGGTTGCCAGATCATCAATGTGTTGGACTCATTGGAAAGCCCTTTCAATTATCTTATCAACGATGGGTCGGATGATGGATCCGGACATCGTTTACATGCATATAATTGAGATCCGGATATTTGTGAAAACACATTTTTATACATAACTTTTGAACTACTTATCGAAACTTCAAACAATTCAATAGCGATGAATGGGACCCTAAACCAAGTGGAATGCAACTGGTTCGATCAAAATCGGTTCAGCCAGTGCTGAGAAAACTCAGTGAGAATTTTGGTCACATACATACATACACACACACATACACACACACATACACACACAGACATTTGTTCAGTTTTCGATTCTGAGTCGATATGTATACATGAAGGTGGGTCTAGGAGCTTTTAATCAAAAGTTCATTTTCAGAGCAGGATTATAGCCTTACCTCAGTGAGGAAGGCAAAACCAGAAGCTAAATTCAAGCAAAACAATGTAAAAGGGCCGAAGCCGAAGTGTAAACAAAGAGTCTATCTTGCTCACGTCAGTTGATGTTTACATTAGGAACGAGCAGGATAGACTCTTTGTTTACACTTCGGCTTCGGCCCTATTGCAATGTTTTGCTAGAAATGTTGCAATTGCCTAATTGAAAAAAAAACATTGCTTATAACATCTGATCGATAACAAAACCCGTTCGAGAGATACATATTCTTAAATATTTATTTGCCATAATTGTATGGACAGCAGCCAACATTGTATCGAAACTTGAAAAAACAAACACGTGATGTCTTTAGTCAAAATCCTGACGAGTTATTAACGATTAACGAAAATCCTAAGTGCTCTTAATGTAGAAGTGAAAACAATTAATAAGGAATGATTTTCAATAATAAAAGCTTTCTACCTTTGACCCCCTCGGATAACAATTTTCTGCGTTCGTTCCTCTTTCAACCCACACACAGTTACACTTCCGGATTATTCTCCGGTTTCATTCCTGAACTCTACGGGATTCCACCCCGGTCGAGGTTAGTAACTGCTGCTTGTAGTTAATGTTCTGTCAACACTCTTATTACTACTCAACTATAGTTATTAGCATCAGCTTAGAGTGCATTCTACACCTGAAACATTTCTCATTCCCTCCGGCACCCAAACTGAATCGGAAATTTGATGTTTTGCACTTTTGAAAATTTGCTTCATTGTTCAGAAAATTGATATGTATTACGCACGATCATCGTATGTAAATTTACTGAATCAGTCACCATACATTCTACAAATCGTGTTCAATTTATCCATCCATATTCCAATCATTTGACATGTGAAATGTCGGCAATCAGTTCGGTCAACTAGAATATCACGGGGAAAACCTGCAACCGGAACCCTCCAAATGAATATCAAATTGGCTTATCATCAATCACAAAGTGTGTGCGTTTGTGACTTCTGTGCTTGTGTGCGCACTGCGCTTTCCACATCAATGGAGCTCAGTTTTGATAAATTTCGAAATTACCCCTAAATGCAGACGGGGGGTTGCGGCTTTTCCATATCAATCAGCGTTACCTTTACTGAATTCTCACTCCGTTCTATCTCTCTCTCCAAATTTCCAGGAAAATTTCCGCCCACGAGTTCGAGCGGGGAGGTCTGCTCAAGCCCATCGTGAACACCATCGACGGGACGCCGACGTTCCTCAGCATCGGACCCCAGCACGAGGGCCCGCTCGGTGGGGGCGGCTGTGGCCAAAGTCAGCACGGGACGGCTCACGGAGGTCCCAGCGGAAGTCACCACCACCTGCACTACCGGCCGCAGCGGCTGTCGCGGAACGAACTGCGCCAGCTGGACGAACGGGAGCTGATCTTCGAGCTGGTTGGTATTGATGCAATCGCACTCTATCTCTCTATCTCGCTGGGTGTGACATTGTCACGGTCTACGTGGTCTAATTGATTAACGGATTGGTTTTGGAAGAGGGCACAGCGGTGGTGTCCAATCAGGGCGTTGTGGACACAGGATTTATTGATAGAGGCAAGCTCATTTCATGGAAAACAATCAGTTATTCTACTTTGATTAACAACGGCAACATTCGAAAATATTAAATTGAGATGATGATGCTAAACATTTAGAAAACTGTCGTGTTCGTGCTATCTTATCACATTTTTCATCTTTTGACCTTAACTGATCTCAAAAAAATAGTTCAATCCTAAGATATGTATTCTATTAAAACCATTGAAACCCCGTGCAATGTTGACACTCTTCATATGAAATTTAGTTCCGATCAGATCATGCTTTTTTGACACACCCTGTAATTGTGACAATTGTTGAAATCGTCGCTGTCGTACCAACTTGTCGTACGTGCATTTTGGGCCAAATTGAGTTAAGAACGCCATTTTGTGCAGCTCACATTGCCTCACCTTTTGACCTTCACAGATCTCCAACATTCGATTTCAATCCTGAGATATCCAATAAAAACCCAAAAAACTCCGTGCATTTTTGTCACTTTTCATACGAAAGAAGTTTCAATCTTGACGTGCTATCTTGAACCACTCTGAAAATTGATGTAAGTGCGACAAAAGGCAAAGGGATTTCAGGTCAGAACGCGTTTGACACAAGTGCGAGCTCGACTAACGCAAACATTTTCAATTATAACTCGAAACTCCAGCATCCAAATTCAACCAAACTTCAGTAGAATGCACAGAATGGTCAACCAAACAAAACGTGTTTGTTGTTGTTTGCATTGCGTGCTCTCGTTTTTGTTTATTCAAGGTCAAACAATAAAACGCGTTTTCCTCGAAACGTCAAAAAGCGTCGTACGACAAGACAGCAGGACAGCATCTATAATCACTCTTAGCTTTAAAAAACTATAATTAAGAGGCCGACCAGGTCCCAGTACCAAAAAGGACCTAATAAAAATAATTTTATGTTAAAAAACGTGAATGAATTGTCACAATTTCACTTTTTTATCACATTGTGTGTGTGTGTGTGTGTGCAACCGACCAAACGGGACCACGCGGTCGCTTCTTACAAATTGAGTTGTTTCCATGTATTATAGATTTACATTCTATACATGCAAATAACTCGCATAGGCATTTGGATGGTGTTAGCTCTGCCGAGCTTCGGTGACCCATTTCTACGCTGGCTAGCCGAGCGCGAGGTACCTCAGCTTGAATCGACAAGCCCCGCCCTAAAGAACGTTTGCATCAATCGGATTCAAACGTTATTTAGAACTTCTGAACCCTTGTCAAATGGACAAAGACCCAGCACGTATATAGTTTTAGTGGTAACAGTGTTCTTAATTCCGGTCGTAGCTCACCAAGCCGTGATGACTCAGTGTTTTGCATTTTTAATTGACAATCCATAGGACGGGGGATCGAACCCCGACTCGAGCAATTTTGATTTTTCGTTCATGTTCAGAGCTTCAATTTATATTTCTTAAACTTTCTCGTTGGGAGCAGATGGGAATCGAACCCAGAACCATTCGCTTACAAAGCGAACAACGTAACCAGTCAGCTACGGCCGCTCCTTTATAGTAATAATTTGGCGTGGTTGTCTTGAATGATGTGTGTGTATGTCAGAATATATGAAAGAATGGTTGTCTCATAAAAAGAACGAGCTCACCAGATAGCTTCTCTCCAAACGTCTTCAGGAGGATTGTAACAACAGCAGACACCAGATTTGCGCTTGGGCTGCTTCCGCTTGCCTCCGTCGTCCTCTTTTTCCACCTCTAAGCGAACTTGCCATGTAAAACGGTGCCGGCGCAGTAATCCGTGCCCACGGCTCCGATTCTTTTTCGCTCGCAAGACTTTTACCTTGACGGGGATCGTTCACGCTGTGACCGAGGACCGCCTCGCTCGCTGCGCTCGCCACCTTTCCAATTCGGGCCAGGTTCCGCATGCTTCCGGTTGTTGTATATTTCCCGGTCGAACCCAACACCACCCTGCTCTTCCGGGAAGTTTCGACGGCCACCCTGGAACGAGCACACGTCCTTGATTGAACCGTCCTCCTCCAGCACAGCGATCCATCCAGGCCGGATGTTAGAAAACCACTTCACTTCCCGACGACTTTAACAAAATTCACTTTTTCTTCAAGATCAATAATTCCAAAGTTGGGAAAAAATCAATTTCACTTTTTTATCACATTTAGACAATTTTATGTTTTCACGCGCGAGTTCGTACAGCTAAAACCAGTCAAAAGATATCAGAAACTTTACTCAAGTAGTTCAAAATTTTGCATATTTCAAAATACTACACTCAACCCCCAGGTGGTTGGTCACTTTTTCGTTTGACACTTTTTTAGTTTGTACCCCATTGGTTGGTCAAAGTCAAACTAAAAAGTGACGAACTGTCACTTTTTACACGGCGCTCACGCACACTATCAAAACAAACTCCGTGTAAAAGGAGTGTCAAACTAAAAAGTGACCCCGTTCGTTTGACAACAGTTGGTGTCAAACCATCGGGGTTTGAGTGTACAAAAAAATGGAATTCATCACGAAATTTTTCCAAAAATTCAACCTGCTGATCTGATCTGATATTTTATGTAAATTTTCCATGAAAATATCGAAAAATGCAATATTATTTCGAATCAGCTTTTTTTTATTCAAACAAATGTTAGCCTGAACACTACACAATGGCTCAGATCGCAAAATTAACCCTCTACAACCTAACCCCGCCTCTAGACGGGCTTGGATCTGAAACATAGCCAAAAAAAATTTTCAACCGATTTTTGATCTTCAAAAACCATTGGCAAGAAGAACTCTTATATTTTAATTTTTTTTTTGAGTTGGAATTTTTACCTGTTTTATGTGACTTTGCCAATTTTTTCAAAAATGTATTTTTTTCAGGGATCATTTTTGGCTGTGTTTTTACTAACATTTTCTATATATATAAAAAATTACGACGGTTTTGTTCGAACGCGAATCAGTTCAATACGGAGCGTCGGATCGAGGTGCTCTTTGTTGCATTGGGTTCGTATAAGCCCAAGGAAGGTTCTTACGCTAAATAATTGACACTTTGGCCACTCTGGAACCGATTCCGGAAAATCTGCAGATTGCATGGGAAAAGCTGCGTAAAAACAAATTTTGATCACAGGAGATGAATAAGCAAACAAGCAAGAAACGTCAGGAAACCAAAAAAAAAAGCAGGACGAAGTTTGCCGGGAAGAGCTTGTTTTCTATATTTTAAGTAAAAAGAAGTATGCATTAATTTGTGTAGTGTCCCAGACTATGCCTCTGCGCATTTTTTACAATTTAAAAGATTATGGTGCCATTCTATAGCAGAAAATGTGAAAAACAAGCAAAACATTGCAAAAAGTGACTGTAAAACATGACAAAATTAGATATGCAAAATGTAATGATAGAGGATTAAGTGGAAAATTGATTTTCCGAAAAATTGTGAAGTTTTGGAGCTTTGGTGTCTTGAGGAGAGTTGTTGCAATTAGAAAGGGGCAACTTTTGGTTTGATTCAAAATTAGGGTGGTTCACGATTATGGAGATTTTGAAAATTTTAAACTTCTCAAAGTGTCATGATTTTCTCAATGAACATGATTTTTAATTGGAAAACGGAATGCATTTTCGGATTCTTTGGACAATTTTCCACTAGGAGAAGGTTAAAAAAGTTTGTAAATAATAAATAATATGTGTTTTTGAAACACAATTAAAAAAAATCTTCAAATTTGTAGGCAATTTCAGTTGAACAAATTTCATGTAAAATGTGAAAACTTGTGATTCGTGCTTCGAATTCAGTATAAAATGCAATATAAATCGTTAATTTTATAAACATAATTAGTTTTAACAAATTGCAGGCAAAATTCCGACTTTTTAACATTTTTACCTAAAATTTATATGTATTTTGCTAAAAAGCTTATAAACTTAGTTAACTAAATATAAACATTGATTTTTTTTCTTAAAAACTATATCAGCTACTTTAGTGATGGTACATTCAACGTACAAATACACACAAATAAAGTTTGAACATCTTAATTATGATTTTAACTAGAAAAAATATGACTATCAAAGTCACCCCGGAATTAAAACTAAGAATTTTTAACGTAACTATTTTTCTAAACATTATTGAATTTTTTTTTCCGAAATAGTGCTAGACTTTGTGTGGCCTACCCCAGTACATGTTTTAAAAATAATAATGTTGAGAAAAACATTACTTGTTGGAAAATATTCTAAAAACAAATTGAAATCCTATCAAAGTCACCCCGGTTTACGGTATCTTCATATGATAATGATTAGTTTTCAAGGGAAAATTGTATGGGAACGAATCTCGAAAATTGTCCAGCTATATGTTTCTCCATGTAATTTTGCCCGCTAAATCTGAATCTGCCCTCAGAATGGAGCTGAAGTGTCAAAAAAAAAAAAACGATTTTTGGTCATATTTTGGGTTTCTTTTATAATTTTACAATCAATTTTAACCCTCTACAACCCAACCCAATTTTTCAACCAATTTTTGATCTTTAAAAAGCATTGAAAAGAAGAACTCTTCAAATTTTAGAAAATTTATGGGTTGGAAGTTTTACTTGCTTTATGTGACTTTGCCAATGTTTTTAAATTTTTTTTTTAGGTGTTTTGTTTTTTACTAACATTTCCTTTATTTTAAGTAAAATGAAGTATGCAGTAATTTTTGTAGTGTCCTAGACTATGCCTCTACGCATTTTTTACAATTTAAATGATAATGGTGCCATTCTATAGCAGAAAATTTTCAGGTGGTAGAATAGGCCAAATACTACAAAAAAACAAAGATAAACTTAACAAGATAAATGCAAATTAAAATACTAAAAATGAAACAAGAAAAACATAAAAAAGAGAAGTAAAGTTTTTCGTAGAACAAAAGTTGCTCAAAATGACCTCCTGAACACACGAAAAAAAATTCTCGAAAAAAAATTTGGGCAGTAGAGGGTTAACATGTTTGAGTTGATTTAAAAATATTTTGAGTTTTAGTGAATTTTTGATGTGCAGTACAACAAATTTTTATTCCGCAAAAAAAATGTTCGTTTAAACATAGATTCTGTGAAAACTAATTGTTGCGAACCGACTGTACTGCTGTATAATACATTTCCATGCTTTTTTGCATTGAGCGTTCAAATTTTGGCGTGTTATTTATTTATTTATGTATTAATTGTTTGCCACCCCCGACGCTGGACTTTGGCCATTTTTTTATTGCAGTCTTTTAGCCCATAAAATTGTTTTTTCCTTTTTTGAACTTTTTTCAAAGTTGGATTTTGGAATTTCGAGTTTTATTAGGGCTTTTTATGGCTTGCCATTTTTTAATGCAGCTGATTGTTAAGTGTGATTTACTTGGGCAAATTCTAAGCTATATTTTTTTCTGTTTGTTTCATATTTGTATAAATTTAACATTGTCTAACAAAACCGATTAATTTTAACTTGGACTACTAATTTTAGATAAGTTAGGCCGTTGCGAATATTTTTCAAAGTTTATGTCGCAAAAAAAATATTTTTCCAAAAAAACTTCAAATTTTTCATGGAAATAGAAGTCTAATCAACTGAAAACAATCTAAAATGCGTTTTTCTGCATTGATAATCATTTTTAGCATGTTTGGGCTTGTTTAAAAATGTTTTGAATTTTTATAAAATTCCCATTATTTTTCGCGAAAAATAAAATTTTCGTCAAAACATAGATATTTTGGAAACTTATGATGGCAAAACAACTGGACAGGTGTATAATGCATTTTAAAACACTTTTCTCATTAAAACGATAAAACCATGGCTCGTAATTTCAATTTTTTTACTTTTTTATTTTTTTGCCCCCCTCCCCCCCCCCCCCTCGACTTTGATCGGAGTCGAGGGACATAAACTTCAAAAAATATTTGCAACGGCCTTAATTACAATCAAAAGGGTCAAAGTTGCCCCTAAAAATGTTTTTTTTTCGAAACATTTCCAAACTTACATAAAACAAAAAACATTAAACAATCGGTGGTTTGACTCATAATTTGCAAATGATCAAAAATCAAGATCAAGAAAACAGTTTAACTTTTAACGATTTTTCTTCTTTCCCCTCTCTCCCTCTCCAGGTAAAGGACATCTGCAACGATCTGGACGTGCGGTCGTTGTGCCACAAAATCCTACAGAACGTGTCAATTCTGCTGAACGCCGACCGGGGCTCGCTTTTCCTGGTGCAAGGCAAGAGTACCTGCGGCAGTGATAATACCAAAAAGTAAGTACCCGACCCTGCAAACATATGCTTCAACAAAGATTATCATTTCAAATTGTGTGAGGGGTTGGGGAAATTCATTGTTATGTAGAAACGTTGACTTATCTTCGCTCGACGATTCGAATGAAGCCTTTTCATCAGAGCTTCAATGCAAGAAGAGCTTATTCTGTACCTTCACAAATAAATAAAAAAATAACATCGTCATTCTATCGAAACCCATTCCCAACGCCAAGTGACAACCAGAGGGGAGGGGGGAGATGCGTGGCTTAATCGACATGTGCCGCCCACAAATGATGCCATGTTGTTGTACGACACGCATTGAACCGGAATCACTTTGGGATTTTCTGTCTGCTTTTTTTCCTCTGTCTCTCTCGCCCGCAAGTCTGCAACCCAGCATAACAATGGATGTCGTTGTCGCCATCTATCGTCGTCCTGTGACATGAGGCTTGGCGGCAATGCCAACATTTTGCTAGCATGATTGACGAACGACACACACAAAGAGAGAGCGGAGCACATGGGACCCGCAAAAGCCACTCCAGTTTGTGGGCTCGTTGTTGGTTTTGTAATTGTTACATTGGTCACAGACAATGGGACAACAAATTATTTTTATTTAAATTTCTTGACAAATTAAACAAAAATCGAAACAACTTTATTAGGTTTTGGCCACAATCACAAAGTAACTCAATTTTATTTTATCTGTGACACAAACCCTACGGCAACATGGTCGGGGTTTCCCGGAAGTTGGGCCAAAGCCGCAGATCTGCTGGCTGACTGGTTGGAGCTGATGTTGTGGGTCTGATGGTTGGAACGGAAAGGGGCGACATTCGCGTGAATGCTTTTCACCAAACGGATGATCGGAAGGGAGCTGGAAATGCGTGGGGTAGATCGACACCAGCAGATGTAAATATTTTCCTCTACTTTGAAGCATTGTTATTCATTCAATTCATTCGATGAATATTGAACTCCTCTGCGTAATCCTTTGTCGAATCGCTTTCGAACGAGTTTTCGCGATATGTTTGAAGCATGTTGACGTGGGAAAAAGCTTAAAGGATAACAAGGATTTAGATGGATTTTTTTTAATCTTCTCTAGCTTTAAAGTATTCTGAATAGGTTATCAAAGAGTTTGGTGCCCACAAAATATCAAACATAACAAATTTGTTCGTGAAAGATCATCCGACCTTGTTCACCACAGGTGAAACGGAATTTCTATTCAAAAAAAAAAATATTGCCACCGGGACCTTCTGGAATCGAACCAGGCCGACTGGGTGAGAGGCAACCACGTTTACCCCTACATCACGGTCCCGGTGGAATTTTAATTCATAACTTTCAAATTACCTCAAAAATATTTGTTTACTAAAATTTAAATTTAAATTCCAAAAACCTTATATAATCAATTGTAAACGTTTCGGAATAGATTGTGTAACGCTTATTAATGCATTTTTAATCAAAATAGATTTTTATATATTTTAACAAAACTTGATCGGTAAATGACGGAAAATATATTGTTACTAAATTATTGATATTTTGCAATTTTTTTTATGGTAACCATAATAATGTATGAAGGATTTTGAGAAACTTTTGATTTCAAAATTTCAAAAATGGGCCTTTAATTTGGTGCTCTTTCTTTTTGTACAATACAGAGTTCGCCATGGCGGCAATTTTTATTGAAATTGAATGTACCTAAAATGGTTACTTTGCGGTTGCACGACACTTCCCAAATGCTTTTTTAATGCAATGGATACTGATCAAAAGGGTTGTCCATGAAATATTTCACAATATTTTAGGCCCCTACCAGCCTTGAAACCCCCCCCCCCCCTCCCCATCTCCTTAATTTATTAAACAAACATAATAACATTATTTTTAGTATGAGGCGTCGTCCAGAAAGTATGGCACACTAAAACCACACTTTGGCACGCTGGCTCCGACCCTCTCCCTCTTGAAAAGTATGGCACGTTTTGTACCCTAATGTTGTTTTTGTGCATTTTTATTTTTTTTAAATTCTGATTACAATTTAATAGCTTTGTTTTTAAAGGCTATGTTTTTAATTTTTGTTTATATTGAAATCACGATCGATGATTAAAGTTAGTAATGACTAAAGATTTAAGTATAAAATATCTATCATTAACAACTTTGTTTCTTAATGCCTTTATTGCCGTTGGATTTATGAGTTAAGCTTATTAAAAACTTTTTTGTAAATATTCTAAGCCTGATTTTTCAAATGTTTGATATAAAAATGCTGGTTTTGTACTTAATCCATTAAAAACACAATGAACTTATTTTACAGTATGCCGAGAATTGGTTTAAGGGTGGTTGAGGCCTTAAATATTGTGAAATACTTCATGGACGACCCTTTTGATCAGTATCCACTGCATTTAAAATCATTTGGGAGGTGTTGTGAAATCGCAAAGTAACCAAAAGTACCGTGCGTCTCCATTTATATAGTTTAAAACACTGAAAATGAAAAAAATCGACAATCCCTATGTGAAATATTTACTACGTCCCAGATATCAAAAAGGGACTTCCGTAGCTACCTTTTCACGAAAAAACATTTTAGGTACATTCGATTTCAATAATAATTGTAATTGTCTTCCGCTATGGCGTGCAGAGTTGAAGTCAAAATTGAAAAAATGATGCTATTTATTTTTTTAATTCTAGTTTTAGAGGTTTTTGAATATTTTGCGATTTTTGCATCATTTTAAGCGCATTTTTAAAGCAACACAGATCAAGCCATATCACCACAAAACCCACCACCAAAGTAATACATTCAACTTCGGGTCATCAGCTGTGCCTCGTCATTCAAACTTGTTACTTTGCTAAACACCAGCCCATTATTACCGCACATTCGTCACTTTGGCATGTCACACGATGGCGGCGGCGTCGTCACCATTCACGTCAGCTCCGCTGACGCACGTGTGTGTCACTTCATCTTTTTCCCCTTCTGCACAAACATGCACAATGATCACATCGCAACAGTGTGTTTGGAGTATGTGACCCTAATGAAAATTGATGATACTACCCTGCAGCTCCATCCCAGCTCTTCGAAAAAAAAGGTCTTTGGATCCCTTTCGAATCGTTCATTGTAGCGCTCCAGAGGAGGGTGCTGTAGAGTTTGGTGAAAAACGAGAAGGATGTGGCGCTAGAAGTGACATCCGCCAGATAACGCAGCCCACATCGTTGCAAGTGTTGCAGGACAAACCGCACAACGACAACGCAAATATGTTCAACTTACCGGGATAATTTTTTATCGTTGAGAGGGATTTGGAAAAAGAACAAAAAACTTTTTTTTTTAATATATTTTGAGAATTTGTTCCCTTGTTTTAAACTTAACAATTAACTGTATTTTTGTTGTTGTTTCAATGTTATTCCTAAAAGATTAAATTTGATTCTTTTAACAGTGTTCAACTAGTTGATGTTTCAACTGTGAACACTGCTTTGGGTTTGCACTCTACAAATTTGACACGATGACCGATACTAGAAATAGGAAATCTGACCAAGCGTGGAGAAACTTCCCAGAAAATTTAATCCTAACCAGCGATGGAATAATCATCATCTAAAGAAAATCTTTGGACGTTCATCAAGAGAAAAAATCCCAAGAGAGCTTGGCTCTCCTCTCTCGCGCACGAAAGATCGGTAAAAAGAATCTAAAAAAATCATCACCTTGATTATTCGGCGGAACACCTCTTCACTACTACACACTACAAGTGTAACGTCACACGTCGAAAAATGACCTGTCACATTTTGTAGGTGGGCAATGTGTGTAAACAAAGTGAAATAAATATCTTTAAGTGGTGCTGACAAGGAAATTCACAAAAAATCATCAGCAGATTGATTTTCTTGGACAAATTCGGGAGCGACTATCTTTTGCGTGATTTGCCACCTCTCTCTTTCGCAGGAAAAGAAAGTTCGCAAGCGAAAATGATTTTTTTTGCGTTTTTTCCATCCCTGATCCTAACGGAATGTGCAAAACAGGTTCGATGGAAAGGAACAAAATATGCAGAGCTCACTAAGATGGTTTGACTGAATTTGATATTTGAAAAATCGGTAAAATTTAAGTTTGTATATCAATTGGATGTAAGGGCTTACAGATATAAGCTTAATTGCATTGCTAATAACTGAAAATAGAATATTTCTTTCAGTGTGGTAGAAACCAGGATAGTAAATTTGCTTACGTAAATATAAAAACGATATAGGGTATTTGTCCCAATTTTGGGCCTACTAAGCAGAGTGCACTTTTAATTTGATGTATTCTCAAAGGCTGCTATTGGCAGCCTAGTTTGTTTTACATGAATAAGTTGGTTTTTTAATGCTTAATCTCGTACATTATCAACATTTTGATAAAAATGCCTAATATCGCTGTAAAAGCACGAAAAACTAAAACACTTTTTGCCCCTATTTTGGGGATATTGCTTCTAGCATACGACCTTCTTTGTGCATATTTTCGGCGTACCTTCTGATTGGTTGAAATCTCGAAGCACGTGGCGAACTTTTTTGACGTACGGTTCAGCCCCAGCTCGTACAGTTCAGCCCCAAAAAGTACGGTCACCAAACAGGCTAAATCGTTGTGCGGTTTCAAGCCACAAATCATCGTTAGAATGATTGATTTAACCAGTAACAGTTAAATTACGAGCATTAATTGAATGAGCATAATTTATTTCATTAATTTATGAGCTTTAAACATAATTAAATATTTGTTGCGCAGCCAATTATTTAACCCGTACTACGCGAGTAAGGACTTTGAGATGTGAAAGGCGCGCACACACTGTCACAGTTTGTAGAAGTGTCAAATGGACTGAAAATACAGGCATCGTCTACAAAATTAAGATAGTAACTTTGATTAAGAATTAGAGCGTCCAATTTCCCGGGGTTACAAAATTCCCGGGAAACGGGAAATTTTCAACAAATTTCCCGGGAAATCCCGGGAATTCCCGGGAAATTTTAAATTTAACGAAAATTATTCTAATCCTGTTTCTGATTAATATTTTGCAACAGAATTGTATAGAACAGCAACTTTAATGGTAAAAATGAGTGTGAGGATCAATTAATGGCTTGACTACTTAAAAATAATGCAACTTTGAGAATATATATAATTTTTCAAATTTTTTTTGCTGACTTTCAAATCGTACCAAAACAAAAAAAAATATTATCTGTATTTTTTGTTGAGAAGTATTTTTTTCAATCAAAGTGTTTGAACAGTGAAAATCCATTTTCCACAACAATAAAATCGCTTTTAAATTTGTCTCAGTGACCATAAAGTTGAAATGGAAAAAATCATGCAGAAATAATGTTTTTCATGGTAAATAACTTATTCCAGAACAAGTATTTTCAACTTGTGAATAAATAGATAATCATTGAATTTACCTTAAAATCTAATTTCTATCGCTATTTAACTTGAAACACTATTTCTTGAAAACACAACTCAAAATTTTAAAATATTTGAAACGAGTTTTGAAATATGGTTGCATTCTTTGGGTAAACTTCATATGAAACGAAGTTGTTTTTCAATGATTTTTCATGATTCCATTTATGGTATGATTTAAGTTAAATGGTGATATGACCTAATAAATTAATTGGATTAAAATAATTTTCACAGTGTGAAAGTGGTTGAAAATATATGGTATTTTTTCATATTTAACCCTCTTACGCCCTAGTTAGCTCACGTGCTTCATAAATTTATAGCTTCAAGCAGTAATTCCTCGAACTCTTCTCGAACAACCCTTTTTGAAAAATTTCATTACATCAATTCAATTTTCATCCAATTTGGACAAGGTAAACAACAATGTTCAAATCTAAATTTTGATCTTAGTCGGAAGATGTGAATATTTTATTTTCTAATGATATAAAAAAAATTACTCAAAAAAAATAATTCTATAATAGCGTAATTTTTGTTGCCCAACATATAAGCAAAAAAAAATCCTTGTTGTGAATGCATTCAGAATGCATGCTTCAGAAATAAATATTATCTGAATTAAACCTTGACATTTACAGACAAGCTAGTTATTTCAATATGAACAGTAGATTGAAATTAATTAAATCAAATCAGGTTCTCTAATAATTGTTTTTTGTATAATTTCAAAACATTGGTGCCAAAAAAGGTAGGAAAATGTATACTTCCGGTTGTATTTCGGGAATTCCCGGGAAATTTGCAACGGGAAATATTTTTTTCCGGGAAATCCCGGGAATTCCCGGGAATTTTTTTCCCGGGACGGGAAATTGGACGCTCTATTAAGAATATAATTGATTGGTGTCAGTTTAGTGATTGTTTTTTGAACCGGGATAATGCTAACCGCCAATAAAAACCTATTGCTGGTGGTTTGAGATTTGGGGGAAGGCTCTCATTCGTGTGCCGAGTGATGAAAGCCGTGACGCTGAGTGTCAACAAGCGGTAAGCAAAAGTGGTGAAAATTTTGGGACTAATGGGCAATTAGTAATTTTCCACGAAAAATTTGACGAGTGATATGTTTATTCCGTTTTTTCCTATTTAAAAGGAAATAGTGAATTATTTTTGCCCACCAAACTGAAGCTAATGACAGCAAGAATCATTCCCAAGTGGCAGTTGCCTGCAAATTGACGGTGGAATGCACAATTTCGTCAAATTATGTTTGGTAGGCTCAATATAGGTACTAGGCCCAAAATAGGGACAAATACCCTAAATCAAAAAACTGTCATAGACAAACTTATGGGAAATTGGACGAGCTTTCCGGTAAAAATATTTACGAGACTGAAAAACCAAGTCTGTCATATAGAAATTGCCAAAAATTACAAAAAAAACCGTTTTTTCAACATTTTTATTTTTAAAACCGCTGTATCTTCCCAAGGATTGGACATAGGACAATGGTCAATATGGAGACTTTTATGTAAAATTGTCTGGAAAATTGATTCCCACTACTGGTTTTTAAAAATTTCGACGTTTAGACCACTTTTCAAAATAACAGTTTCAGTAAATGATTTTTGTATTTTTTTAGGAGAGACATACCATCCTGCATTTTTCGTCAGTCTTTTAGTAACATTTTAGGCTATTTCCTTAATAATTTTGAACGAAAAAAAATCGTGACATCACCTTTAAATTTAAGTTTTAGACTTAAAAATCGAAAAAAATTCATAGATGTGGCGTGCATTTTTGTTTCAGTGTATTTTTTTTTTCAGAAAGCCCGTCCAATTTTTCACAAGTTTGTCTTTGACCACCTTTTGATACGACGCAACGGCTTCGAGATACAGTAATTTTTAAATTACAAAATACAAAAATATTTAAATACCTTACGCCCTCCTCAAATGTTATTTTCGAGTACTATTGGCTCCATATACAAAAAATGACTTTTATAGGCCTAGGATAACATGTCTACAAAGTTTCATTGAAATCGGAGAGGTTCGGGTACAAAAGTACCAGAAAAATTCCTGATTTGAGCTGGAATTGCTCATGCATAAAAATGTTTATTTTCATCCATTTAAAGCCTTTAAAAAATTTAAGTAAAAAAATATTCGAATCACATTTATTGAAAATCAAGTTCGTTTCCAACTTAATTTTGTTTAACTTTAATTTTTAAAGGGTTAAAATGGATGAAAATGAACATTTTTATCTATGTTTCTATTGTGAAATTGTCTCAGAAATACGAATATGATAAAATTATCACCGGAAAATTTGATCTAAGGGGTCCCCCGAGCCAAAATTTACAACCAACAAAAAATCACTAAAAGAAAAAGTGTCTATTTAATACGTTAAACTGCCTTACCCATAGCGTTCTAAGTCTTAGATTGTAGTCCCAGATGTCCCCTACAAGCTGCAGGTCGAATCGAGTTGATATCTGGATGAAATACTTTTTTTTATTTGTGTTTGAAAATTGTGCTTTTTTTCACTAAAATGCCAATAACTCCCTTTAGATTTAACCGATTGGGATGCTTCACCCTGCATTTCGTTGCATTTTTAAGCCCTTTCAGATGCATTTTCAATTTTGAAATTAAATTGAATTCTGCCTAAGTTACAGCATTTTAAAGATTTTAGACGTTTTGAACATTCAAACTTTGGGTCCAAATTTGCCCCACTTCCTGTTAAAACTGTTCTATTTCAAAAATGTTACCATGAGGGGTATGATTATTTCAGCAGGAGATCTTGTTTCTTATTAAATTTAACAACAGCTTCCATCGATTTTCTTCCACCATCATGGAGCTATTTATGAACCTTGATTCTCCAAAACGAGCAAAAAATCGTAGAACTAATCCTCCCAAATAGGGAAAGCAACACGCGCCCCAATACGAAAATAATGAGCAAAATCATAAAGCTACAACCAAACCATGCTTTTGCACCAAATCAGGGCAATGTTTGCCAGAGGGATTAACCACAGATTAAAATTTTGAAGGCTTCCAATGTCATTGCTCGTCCGACAAGCTTAATTGATGGCTTTGATTTTTAATTTGCAAATATTCTTTGTTGTTTGCTTCTAAAAAAGAAGAAATGACGTGTAATAGATGAACACTTTAATGTTACGTTGATTAAAACGCGTTATTTTGTATCGATTTTCATTTAAGTACAATCTTTTTCCAATTTGTTCCTTTAATTATATCAATTAGCGCGTCTCTCTCTCTCTGTTGAAAATCACCTCTAATTAAACCTCATTCAAAAGTGCCAATTACGTCTTTCCAACTTCAGTCTGGCCAGCTTCTTCCCTGCTTGCTCCCACACTACCTCAGAAGTTTTCCCTCGCCACAGGAAAATTGTACTGCTCATTTAAAGATTGCTCAACTGAATCAATTTGGGGGCAACGCTGGACTGCTGCCGCTCCGAAAGTCTTTCCTAACAAGCTCCGGCAGAGCACTAAGCTGAAGGTATTAAATGCTTTTACCTCTTACGGTGCTTTGCCGGCTCGGGATGGAAAAAGGCAGAACAGACCCTCGGCTCGGGATGGAAAAAGGCAGAACAGACCCGGAAGAACGGAGTAAAATTGTTGGTTTTCCAAACTGGGCAGAGTGCATCCTCCTGAAAAGTGCAGGAAAATTGACCAGATAAAATGCTGGATGGAAGTATCCCTTGGTTTAACAAATAGTTGACTGGAAAGTAAATAAAAGGGTGAACCTAGCATTTTTTGAACATACATGTTTGTAAAAGCTGCAGTATTAAAGAGAAAGTATAAAAAAATCCACTTTTGTTAGATTATTGAACGTTCGGGATAACAGAATGTGCTCCAAACGGTGAATGTAAAATAACGTCATGATTCGAATTCCCGGACGCTTCGAAACCCGGACACCTCATCTTGTTTTATCAATTATTTGGATAGAAGTTCCCATGATGAATGTCAAAACTGTGTTATTTGATGAATTCTAACATCAACTTTCATTTAAAGTTTGTTTGAACGCTGTAGTTAATGTCAAAACAATTAAATAAAATAAAATTATAAGATTACCAAAAATGCGAAACATTTCACGTGAAATATTTCATAGGCGTCCGAAGCACCGGGAAGGCAAAGCAGAAATTTATGGTTTTGATTCCTTAAATTCTAGCAATTTTTTTTATATAAAATATCGATTGTTTTGATGTTAACAGCTTATTTGAGACCAAAAGAATGCCATTCACTAACATTTCAGTCAAAATTTGTGCGATTCATAAGCAAAATCGAGTGTCCGGAATTCGAAGCAAAAGTGTCCGGATTTCGAATCAGCTTTTATCAGTGTCCGGGATTCGAAGCATAACAAGTCATTTTAATTTTCAAATTCTGATGAAAAATTGTTAGAAAAGACATATTTTGCATGCATTCTCTTAAAACTGACTGTTAATACTACATCCTGATGACATTTCTTCATTTCCAACTTATTAAATGATTTTTTGTCAGCTATAACGAAAATGATATGCTACTAAGTGTCCGGATTTCGAATCATGACGTTATCTGCTGATTGTCTACTTCGTAAAAGGATCGAAAAAGTGATGGATGCATCATGAAAAATTCAAAGGAGTTTTCTCGTTCTTTTTCAATATACTCATTACTCAATGAAGTAAAGAGTACTTGGCAGTTTTTCGATTGGTTTCAAATTTTTGAAATGAATATCTAGACAAAAGCAAGAGACTTCAAGAGGTGTAATAACCTTAAATAATTTTAAATATGTTTTCAATTATTTGAACACATTGTTTAGAAGTCTAATTTGGGGCTTCAGTAAATGACTTGCTGTAACAAAACACCGGATATTTTAACAAAACTGGAAATTACAAATTAAAATTGGCAGGGTTTTCAAAATTTCACGGTTTTCTTGGCAGCCTATTGAACACACATTCAAATGGTTTAATCTCATTCCCCGAAAAAAATCATGGTAATATAACATCTGGGAAGAGGCACAACCAGCGCCGTACCTAGGGGTTGGCGACCGCCAAGGGCGCCAGCCCTTGGAGGCGCCGAAATCGATGATTGTACAAAATTTTCATGTCAGCTATAACATCCTCACTAGATATTTGAAACAGAAAGGGCGCCGAATTACAAAATAGAATAACAAATAACTATATAATTTGGTTTAAAATATATAAAAAAATTAGGGTGCCAAAGCCAATTGTAAGAATATTTCTACTGAAGTGTTTTGAAAATTCATACTTAATGCTATTTTTTTTTTCGTCAAAGAAGGGGCAAAAAGTTAAAGGAGTTCTAGAAGAGCTTCTCAAAATAAATACACGTTAAAGTTTGGACCGTTGTATAATGAAGTTTAAGTCATACCTTCCAGACTAAAAAATGTCCAACTATATGTTATTTTTTCGTTAATTTGGCTGTGAATCATGGTCATATTTTGAGCTTCTTTGAAATAGGAATTATATTAATATTTAAACATATACCTTTCTTTTGAATTTTTTACATTCTCGAGTTAAAAAAAAGCCTTTTAAACATTTTCAGCTCGATTCAGACTCTTTTTCAAAATACTAGAGTTTTGAAATTGGAAAACTGCTGTAAATTTTCACCAATAAGACCAACATTATTTGTTCAAGAAAAAAATGTTTTCAGAGCACATCACTTTTTCAGTTTTAGCTTAACCGGTGTTGTTTACTTTTTAAATCGTCTAAAAAGCTTTGGTAATTAAAAAAAATCAGTTAAAATCAAAAAAACAAATTTATCAAGATTTAAAAACATTTGTATAGTTTTGCGCAATTTTTTTTTCTAGAATCTACAATTTGATTTTACGAATTAAAAATAAACAAATAAATACTGATGAAAATAGAAATCATTGCAAAACACAATTAAAAAAAAAATATGAAATATATTCTCAAATATCGTATGGGCAAATCACTCAAAATGAATAAAAATGTCTTATCTTTATATTTTTTCATATTTTTTGGTCAAAGTCGAGGGACATGAACATCAAAAAATAGTTGAAGCAATCATTGAAAATTAATATTGCGCCTTTCAGCAATTCCTAGAGTTTTGTGTCAATCGTACTTGGCCTCGATTTTTTCATCACACTGCATTGCAGGACTGAGAACTGTCAACTTTGCGCACTTTGCACCTCAGTAGAGTGCTGCGGGCAATGCTGTTAATCGTTGAAATCAACGGCGTTTATATCATCGATGTCGATGATCGTTGATTTAAACGTAATCGTAATCGCAGCCATCGTTAATTTAATCGTCAACGTCAACGGAGTCGTTGATTTAAACGGCGTTGATCAACGCGTTGATTATCGATAATCAACGCGTTGATCAACGGCGTTCTTTTATAGTTTTCTAGAGTTTTATGAGGAAAGAACGATTTTTTCATAAATGTTTTGATTGGGAAACATTCTCAAATTGATGTGGCATGGTTGTTCGGGGATCCGTGTGTACCAAGAGGACCGAAGTGACCGGATTTTAAACGTAATTTAAGCCCTAGCTAATTGCTGGTCACTTCCATCTCCACTTTGGTTCCCAAGTCCAACCAGGATTTTCTTATGTAAATGACACCGAAGACGGACAATTGGGAACCGAGATATGGTCGGATTTTCTTCGGAATTATTGTTCCGGCGGGTTCAGTAAGAGTCTCGCGTGGCTAAGTATCGACAGAATTTGTTTTTCAATGATACAGAACCCAGATAAAGATTGGCCAAGATGTCAAACTTCGTGACAGACCGGAATAGCTCCCTGCTAGTATTCAAAGAGTAAACAAATTATTTATGACCTACTGCGATCGGTTTTCGGCACCACACGGAAGATTTATCTATTGGGGTTCGATCGAAACTCATTGATCACCAACAGTAGGCTACTCCGGTCTGTCATGAAGTTTGACATCTTGGCCGATCTCAATTTGGGTTCTGGAACATGGGTCATGTGGTCAATTCAGTATTGTATCATAGAAAAACAAATTCTGTCTTTATTTAGCCACGCGAGACTCTTACTGAATTCCGGTGTTAATCCGACCATATCTCGGTTCACAATAGTCCGTCCTCGGTGTCATTTATATAAGAAAAATCCTGGTTGGACTTGGAAACCAAAGTGGAGATGAAAGTGACCAGCAATTAGCTAGAGCTTAAATTACGTTTAAAATCCGGTCACTTCGGTCCTCTTGGTACACCCGGATCCCCGAACAACCATTTCACATCTATTTGAGAATGTTTCCCAATTAATACATTTATGAAAGAATCGTTCTTTCCTCATAAAACTCTAGAAAACTATGAAAGAACGCCGTTGATCAACTCGTTGATTATCGATAATCAACGCGTTGATCAACGCCGTTTAAATCAACGACTTCGTTGACGTTGACGATTGAATCAACGATGGCTGCGATTACGATTACGTTTAAATCAACGATCATCGACATCGATGACGTTGATTCATCGATTAACAGCATTGGCTGCGGGATAATTTTCATCACAGTTGGCAAACCGATTTTCCATCACACCATCAAAACGAAACAAGTGCAATTCATTGACTACTGACCACAATCTAGTCATCAAGCTGTGATGGTCGAGGCAGTTAAGTCATTGAGATGGTCTGTTAAAGGTTCCTGGATCGATTCTCGTAGCGAATATTTTTGAATTGTTTTGACGGATTATTTTTTCCTAATGAGATCGAGGGCATAATTTCATCGGCCATCTCGAGCTGTGTTCACTGAGTCCGTAAACGGTACCATTATTCTCACGGCCCGAGGCCATGAATTGGCTGTAAATTCAACAGAGTTCTGGCTGAAAACCAACACGTTGTAGACGAAAGTAGCCTTTTTTCAGTAAACACAGTTTGTTTTTTGAACGACTTTATTTATTAGAAAAGATTGCATGCCCTGAATGGCATTGACAGATCGGACAAGCTCCAGGGTAGCGAATGGTGACAAATCGCCCTCTCCAACAGCGAATTTCCAAGCATCCGTCCATCTCAGATTGATCTGCATGGGTAGCGTGAATCCCGGGCAGTTGCTTCCCACCGCCGCCGTCTGTCGCCTCCTCATATAAGGAGCGTAGAGGACCATAACTACTGGCCTGAAGCGCCATGCCCGAGCAGGGGTAAATAACACGGGAATACCAAATTTTGGTATTACTTGGGCAAATAACAGCGACCAAAATGTGCCATTGGTTGCCCAGTAATAGATGGTAAAATACCATGAAATCATACCAAAGTCTAGTATGTGGAAGGGCACAACAATACCAAACCATGATATTCCAAAGGTAAAATAATACCACAACATAAAACCATTTCAATACCAAGTTGAGGTCTTCTGGATTTTTGAACATTGCTCGAATACCTGAACATGGTATTACCACGGTTTTATTTTTAGGGTATTCCCGCGCCCTTGAAAATCAGATTTTGGTATTTCTGTGGTCTTGCACATACATGATTTTGGTATGATTTGATGGTATTTTACCATCTATTACTGGGCAACTAAGATCACATTTTGGTCGCTGATATTTGCACAAGTAATACCAAAATTTGGTATTTTCATACCATTTTTAGTGCAGCAGTTGCAGTTAGTGAAAAAACGGAAATGATCCATACGCAACAGCCAAATCTACTCACCTGATGATTCCATGTTGTTCTTAGTGATATTCTTCACCACACCGAATGCATTTGTCATTGATGAACGGCCTGTGCATGAAGTTCTTGAAGATTCTGAAAAATAACAAGATTGAAAAATAAGTGTTATTAAAATAAAACTGGATTGAAATTCACCAAAATTCAATAATCTTTCGATTGACTCATTTTTCAAAGTATTTGGTTTTTTTTCAAGTTATTTTAGCGCAAAATTTATTATCTTGTCCAAATTGGTAAATAAAAATCCCAAAGTTTCAGAGAAAATTGATCAAACCTTTCAATACCAAAATAATACCAAAATGTGCCATCCTGACTTAGAAAATTTTCCACAATTTCAAGTAATTTCTGTAGGGGGTATATCAAAAATTTTTAAAATCAAGTTCGAAATTTCCGGTTTTCAATGAAAGCATTCGCTTTGAGACATAATTTTAGTGCAAAATTAATTATTTTGTCAAAATTGGTCAAAATTTTCCCATAGTTTCAGAAGAATTTGATAAAACACTTAATACCAAAATAATACCAATATGTGGTGTTCGACCATTGACAAATTCTGCAATTTTTCAATATCAAAACAATACCTTAAATTGGTATGATACCACATTTTGCTCTTGCATAATCCTCAAGACAAATTTTAAAGGGTCCAGGAATACCAAAATTTGGTATTGATACCAGAGAAAGGTATTATTACGCATTTCCCTTGTTATTTACCCATGCTCGGGTGAAGGGACCCCTCTTAGCAGCACCGGATCAGCAGATGTTGGGGGTACCGATCTAACAAGTTGTGACGACGCCTGTTCACAACCTAGCCAGCAACGCCCGTTGGTTGTCCACCACTCGTCCGGCAAAAAGAAAAGATCCACCGTAAGCCAAGATGCCGGTGCCACACCGCTGCATCCCGGCACCGAAGACAACGATTCCACATCCGGAACAAGCCGTTGCCCCTTGAATCACTGAGCCGGTTCGAAACACTTTCTCTGGTCTGGAAGAATCATTAGTTTCTGAACTTCCAAAAATAAATAAATAAACAGCCTGCCATAGCAACGGATATTTTCGTCATCACTGTGAGGAAAAATCACTGTGATGAAAAAATACTGTGATGAAAATAATTGCGCAAGACTCTAGTAAAGTGCAAAATGCGCAATATCAATTTATCAAAATGCTTGTATATTTGGGAGAGGCACCAAATTGATACTTCGCCAAGGGCGCCGTGGACCCAAGGTACGGCTCTGGGCACAACACTTTTATAATACAGTGGACTCTCTGGCTGTCGATCTTCTGGATATCAATATTGCTCCAGCTGTCAATAAAATTTTCAGTCCCTTCAAGAAGATTGCTTTGATTTCCCGATCTATAATTTGATAACTCCCTCTCTCGACGGTCCCTTCAATATTGACAACGAGAGAGTCCACTGTAGAAAAAATGTGCAATTTTATCACTTTTTTGGTGTCTAAATTGAGGTAAAATTACATCATAAAAGAGATAAAATATATCCTTCCAAAATTAACCCTCTACAACCTAACCCCGCCTTTAGACGGGCTTCGATCTAAAAAATCGCCAAAAATCCATTTTTCGACCAATTTTTGATCTTTAAAAAGCATTGGCAAGAAGAACTCTTAAATTTTTAGAAAATTTTAGGGTTGGAAGTTTGACTTGTTTCAAATTTGGCTGTGTTTTTTTCTAACATTTCTTATATTTTCAGTAAACAGAAGTATGCAGTAATTTTTGTAGTGTCCCAGACTATGCCTCTACGCATTTTTTTGCAATTTAAATGATGATGGTGCCATTCTATAGCAGAAAATGTGAAAAACATGCAAAAAATTTAAAAAATGACTGTAAAAACGTGAAAAAAACATTATTAAAAACATTATTAAAAACATTATTACAAAAACTAAAAAATTTAAGGGAATTTGTTTTTATTTATTGAATTTTTTCACATTCGACCGTTTCGACGTTTTGTCCATTCGAATTTTGTCACTTTTTTTGTCTAAATTTTTTTTTGTTTGCCACATTTATGGCAAAATGAAAACTGTTATACTAGATTTTTTGTTCAATTTTCCACATGTTTTAATCATCAAATCTCAAAGTTGTTTCAGGCTCTTGAAATACAGTAGAAAAGGCTTCAAATTATTACAAGTTGTAGCAAATTATGATATGTAATCATTAAATAATCAGAAAAATAACTGGACAATTTCGCAGCACAAGCAAAACCAAATCAAGCGATTCAAATATTCCAAAGTTAAATCAACTCATTGAATCAAATTTCTCACATAAATTAGCTTAACCAAAAACTTCCCCAAACTTGCTAACCTTTTCTCGCCAAATTACCTCAAGGTGCTAACCAAATCATCCATGATCACGATCTCAACGATCGCCCTCCCATTTGCCCTACCCAAGTCCGAAAAGAAACCCGAAACAAACTCTACTAAAAGTGTTTTCCTTGCTGCTTCACCGCGTGGAATCAACGAATTTGGCGCTCATCAAAAAGTTACGAACCAAAGTTTCACTTACCGGTACCGTCTTGGTGGTGGTGGTGGTGGTCATTCAAGGCAATGTTGGCACTAATTTGGACGGGGAGTTCCGTGGAAACAAAAGTAGGGGTGATGTTCCTATGTTGGTATTGGATTTACAATATTTCTAATATTTTAAATTTTTGATAAGGTACCATGCGTCTCCTTTAAAATTAAGGTTCAGTTAAGCTTTTGGTGGAGACGCGTGGTTTTTTACCATAATATAGTTCAATTTACTCTAATAGCGATGCTTCAAAGGGAAAATTGAATAAAAAATTCACCTGTCTCTCATCAAGAGGCCAAAAAGGTGCTCTTCTCGTCCGTGAATGTCTTTCATGCATTATTTTCCTCCACGTGGGCGGTCGTTTCATCTTTGGACTAAATTATTTTTCCTTCTTTCTCTTGCTCCACAGATGTTTAGTGTCTAAATTGTTTGACGTGTGCTCGAGCAGCACGCTGGAGGAGATGGAGCAGCAGGACGAGGTCAAGGTGGCGTGGGGCACCGGCATCGCTGGCCACGTGGCCGAGAGCGGCGAACCCGTCAACATCCCGGACGCGTACCAGGTACGGGTTTTTGGTTTTATTTTTGTTCGTTGCTCGACTGTTGATGTTTTGTTGCAAATTTTGCGTGGTTTTTCAGGTGGAAAAATAACAGAAGCCAAATTGGTGAATAATGGAGTATGCGGTTTATTGTGGGAGGGATTCTGAAGCTTGTGTTTTGGGATAGTAATTGAATTATGTTGGCAGCAGTTTTATTATAATGTGTACTGGGAAAGAGTAAACAACGCTGTATTTTGTAGCTAACCAACCGATCATGTTTTTGGGGAGCTTGGAAAGCTTTTTGTGTGGAAGTTCACTTTTGCTCGCGCTCCGTTGTTTTCTGTTATTTGACGTGATAATTGTGCCTTATTGTAGCTTAATTGTGTTCTAAAACTTTTATAACTACGTATAGTAGTGGAATAGAGTGGTTTTAAAACAAATATCGTGGTTTATTGAAGGAAAAAATCGAATTTTGCGTGACCGGTCCAACGCGGTTTAGTTTGTTTTTGTTTTCATTCGGGAGGCAGCGGGGAGCTTTTGTGCGATTTCGTTTTCTGCTGTTCCTCGGCGAGAAACGTCAAAAGGGTCGTCGTGCGTTACAGGAGAGCTTTTAGGTCAGGGATGCCAGCTAGTGTTTTTGAATATCTGTACATTCTAACTGTTATGTTTGTACAAGCTAGCAATGAGAAAAAGTGAACAAAATAAGAAATTTAATGCAAAAGAAACTTTTCGCGTGCGTTTTTCGAGTACGAATCATTTGTTTGGACATCTGTGCAAAGGAAGAAAAAATATGCAGCTGCTTTTGTGGATTTGATAAATCGGCCAATGAAGGATGACTCCGGTGAGTTTGTTCCGTGTTAATGCATGGTGTGTGTGTGTGTGTGTGTGTGTGTGTGTGTGTGTGTGTGTGATTACTTGCGTGATACAAATACAAAATATGCTGTTTTCCTGCACCGGCAGAATTCTTCAATATGAATCAGGATAAACATGAATCGCGCGTTTATAGCAATATCTCCTGTTGGATTATCAGTCTAAATTTTCTTTAAATTTATCATGTTCTATTCAAGAATCGTGTACAGATTAGATTCTGTAGGTTTCGCAATTTCGATTTTTTTTTTATACTTTCTTTAGTCATCTTGAACGGGATTTGCAGTTGTCGTTATGACTTTGTCAACAGAATTGATTTATTTATAAGATCCTTTATTTCCACAGCCGGCTGTCTAATATTGGATCATAAACTATTATTCGCGTCGGGATTAAACATTTAAAAATACTAACAACAAACTAAATAGAAACTGATTCGACAGCAACATTTAGTTGCTTTAGAATAAACCTTCAATCGTTAAAATATTAATTCCGCACATTCACTGAACGGGAAATGTCTCAACAGCAGCATCCGATTGCTTGCCTTGAGAATAATAGTTTATCCGTTAATCTCACTCACATCTCAATGGTCGTATCGCTTGCTTAGGGCGAATCCCAGACCTTTACCTATCACAACTACCAACTCCCCGCGACACTTACGCAGCCCTGTTGTTTAAATTCGATCAAATTTGGTCCAACGGTCAATTTGGTCAAGTTCCACAATAGGGTTGGGAAAAAGAGCCTGCGGTTTCGCTACCTTTTTCTAAGTAAGTCAAGCATCAACATTTCCCGTGCTCCGAATCCTTTTTCCTCTCCCGGTGAATGGTGGAGATGGGAGCGGCCGGCAATGGATGGCTTTCATGGTGCTGCCTGTCCTGTTCGGGTAGAATTGGTTTTAATTCCCTTTAATCATTTTCTAAGCAACCTGGGCTGGACAATCATCACATGTACATGAAGAAATCCAGTCTGCAACCCGCTAAGATCACCATCTCCATGCGAATGCGAATGCGAATGCGAATGCGAATGCGAACCAACCGATCATGTTTTTGTGACCATAAAGTTTTGTTATGTTGCAAAAAGAAACAAGTGAATATCGGTTGTTCGTCGCACATGCAAAATCTTAAAACTAAAAACTGAAAACTAAAAACTAAAAACTAAAAACTAAAAACTAAAAACTAAAAACTAAAAACTAAAAACTAAAAACTAAAAACTAAAAACTAAAAACTAAAAACTAAAAACTAAAAACTAAAAACTAAAAACTAAAAACTAAAAACTAAAAACTAAAAACTAAAAACTAAAAACTAAAAACTAAAAACTAAAAACTAAAAACTAAAAACTAAAAACTAAAAACTAAAAACTAAAAACTAAAAACTAAAAACTAAAAACTAAAAACTAAAAACTAAAAACTAAAAACTAAAAACTAAAAACTAAAAACTAAAAACTAAAAACTAAAAACTAAAAACTAAAAACTAAAAACTAAAAACTAAAAACTAAAAACTAAAAACTAAAAACTAAAAACTAAAAACTAAAAACTAAAAACTAAAAACTAAAAACTAAAAACTAAAAACTAAAAACTAAAAACTAAAAACTAAAAACTAAAAACTAAAAACTAAAAACTAAAAACTAAAAACTAAAAACTAAAACTAAAAACTAAAAACTAAAAACTAAAAACTAAAAACTAAAAACTAAAAAACTAAAAACTAAAAACTAAAAACTAAAAACTAAAAACTAAAAACTAAAAACTAAAAACTAAAAACTAAAAACTAAAAACTAAAAACTAAAAACTAAAAACTAAAAACTAAAAACTAAAAACTAAAAACTAAAAACTAAAAACTAAAAACTAAAAACTAAAAACTAAAAACTAAAAACTAAAAACTAAAAACTAAAAACTAAAAACTAAAAACTAAAAACTAAAAACTAAAAACTAAAAACTAAAAACTAAAAACTAAAAACTAAAAACTAAAAACTAAAAACTAAAAACTAAAAACTAAAAACTAAAAACTAAAAACTAAAAACTAAAAACTAAAAACTAAAAACTAAAAACTAAAAACTAAAAACTAAAAACTAAAACTAAAAACTAAAAACTAAAAACTAAAAACTAAAAACTAAAAACTAAAAACTAAAAACTAAAAACTAAAAACTAAAAACTAAAAACTAAAAACTAAAAACTAAAAACTAAAAACTAAAAACTAAAAACTAAAAACTAAAAACTAAAAACTAAAAACTAAAAACTAAAAACTAAAAACTAAAAACTAAAAACTAAAAACTAAAAACTAAAAACTAAAAACTAAAAACTAAAAACTAAAAACTAAAAACTAAAACTAAAAACTAAAAACTAAAAACTAAAAACTAAAAACTAAAAACTAAAAACTAAAAACTAAAAACTAAAAACTAAAAACTAAAAACTAAAAACTAAAAAAAACTAAAAACTAAAAACTAAAAACTAAAAACTAAAAACTAAAAACTAAAAACTAAAAACTAAAAACTAAAAACTAAAAACTAAAAACTAAAAACTAAAAACTAAAAACTAAAAACTAAAAACTAAAAACTAAAAACTAAAAACTAAAAACTAAAAACTAAAAACTAAAAACTAAAAACAAAAAACTAAAAACTAAAAACTAAAAACTAAAAACTAAAAAATAAAAACTAAAAACTAAAAACTAAAAACTAAAAACTAAAAACTAAAAACTAAAAACTAAAAACTAAAAACTAAAAACTAAAAACTAAAAACTAAAAACTAAAAACTAAAAACTAAAAACTAAAAACTAAAAACTAAAACTAAAAACTAAAAACTAAAAACTAAAAACTAAAAACGAAAAACTAAAAACTAAAAACTAAAAACTAAAAACTAAAAACTAAAAACTAAAAACTAAAAACTAAAAACTAAAAACTAAAAACTAAAAACTAAAAAAAACTACAACTTTCAACTTTCAACTTTCAACTTCCAACTACTTCCGACTTCCTACTTCCAACTTCCAACTTCCAACTTCCAACTTCCAACTTCCAACTTCCAACTTCCAACTTCCAACTTCCAACTTCAACTTCCAACTTCCAACATCCAACTTCCAACTTCCAACTTCCAACTTCCAACTTCCAACTTCCAACTTCCATCTTCACACTTCAAACTTCAAAGCTCACAGCTCAAAATTTTGACTGCGCAAAGCGATTTGTCAAATTTCCTGAGCGTTTTTCTCAAAACATCGAGTTGATTTACGGGTGCCACGATATCTAGAAATTGGGTGAACCAAATTTACTGAAATTTGAGGTGAAGACTCGCAAGACAAATTCCATGTGCAAGTCGAAGCCCGATTTTAAATTTTCATTTTAAAAAATTACAAAAATAAAAAAACTGGCATTTTGAGTGTGTGCTCAAACCAACCCCTGAAATTTTTGCCGTTTCACATGAATGTAACCCCTTAAGGTGCAAGTAAATGTGGGGGATTTTCGAACATGGTAAGGTTTTTTCTCAAATCTTATTACATGCAAAATTCAAGTACTCTTTGCTGAACATTTTGCACTAAAAAAGTTTTTGAAATTTTTTTGTAATGCCGGGAAACTCTCTTCGACAACTTTGACTCAAAATATCTCCTAATAGTTGTTAGAAAATGTACCTTTTTTACGACATACGAAATTCGAGCAACTCATCCTCTACATTTTGTTCTTTGGGACCAAATCTCTAGGATGAATAGGTTTTGAGAAACTCTCTTAGACAAATGCAAACTTTTGAAAATTTGCATCATTTTTGGTGTTTGTTTGTTTGTG
The DNA here is from genome assembly GCF_016801865.2 of Culex pipiens pallens. Lineage (NCBI taxonomy): Eukaryota > Metazoa > Arthropoda > Insecta > Diptera > Culicidae > Culex > Culex pipiens. Next base: position 107,878,788 of record NC_068938.1, read on the forward strand.
TGTGCGCGCATCTCATGGCCTGCCTCCAACGCGCGTTCACAGCCGCCCGCCGGCAGCGCACCTCGCTGGTCAGCAGGAGTGTTGTTGTTCAAGCCATGCGTGACTTTACTGATGTTGCGCGGTGGGAGAAGTTTGGTGATAAATTAATAAATATTTTTTTTTTCGTTTTTGTTTCTTTTGATAGATTATGATGTAGTATACTGTATAGTATATTTTTTTAAAATGTTTTGCGACTGTGGTGTGGCCAGCCAAACAAATGGTTATGATTTCTAAGCGCTTTGGATGAAAAAGCATGGGAGCAAGCTTGTAATTATTTTCAAAAGGTTGGTCATCCATGAACCCCAAAACCTTTTTTGGACCGTTCTGGCCACTTTGGAACCAGTTCCCGGTACTCCGGTGAAACCCGGAATATGGCAAATTATGTGATTATTATGGATCCAGCCATTTGGGAGTCAAAGTTCATCAATTTCAAAAGATAGGACATCCATGAACCCCAAAACCTCTTTTGGACCGATCTGACCACTTTGGAACCGGTTCCCGGTACTCCGGTGAAACCCGGAATATGGCAAATCATGTGATTATTATGGACCCAGCCATTTGGGAGTCAAAGTTCATCATTTTCAAAAGATAGGACATCCATGAACCCCAAAACCTCTTTTGGACCGATCTGACCACTTTGGAACCGGTTCCCGGTACTCCGGTGAAACCCGGAATATGGCAAATTATGTGATTATTATGGATCCAGCCATTTGGGAGTCAAAGTTCATCAATTTCAAAAGATAGGACATCCATGAACCCCAAAACCTCTTTTGGACCGATCTGACCACTTTGGAACCTGTTCCCGGAACTTCGGTGAAACCAGGAATATGGCAAATTATGTGATTATTATGGACCCAGCCATTTGGGAGTCAAAGTTCATCAATTTCAAAAGATAGGACATCCATGAACCCCAAAACCTCTTTTGGACCGATCTGACCACTTTGGAACCGGTTCCCGGTACTCCGGTGAAACCCGGAATATGGCAAATCATGTGATTATTATGGACCCAGCCATTTGGGAGTCAAAGTTCATCAATTTCAAAAGATAGGACATCCATGAACCCCAAAACCTCTTTTGGACCGATCTGACCACTTTGGAACCGGTTCCTAGTACTCCGGTGAAACCCGGAATATGGCAAATCATGTGATTATTATGGACCCAGCCATTTGGGAGTCAAAGTTCATCAATTTTAAAAGATAGGACATCCATGAACCCCAAGACCACTTTGGAACCGGTTCCTAGTACTCCGGTGAAACCCGGAATATGGCAAATCATGTGATTATTATGGACCCAGCCATTTGGGAGTCAAAGTTCATCAATTTTAAAAGATAGGACATCCATGAACCCCAAAACCTCTTTTGGGCCGATCTGACCACATTGGAACCTGTTCCCGGAACTTCGGTGAAACCAGGAATATGGCAAATTATGTGATTATTATGGACCCAGCCATTTGGGAGTCAAAGTTCATCAATTTCAAAAGATAGGACATCCATGAACCCCAAAACCTCTTTTGGACCGATCTGACCACTTTGGAACCGGTTCCTAGTACTCCGGTGAAACCCGGAATATGGCAAATCATGTGATTATTATGGACCCAGCCATTTGGGAGTCAAAGTTCATCAATTTTAAAAGATAGGACATCCATGAACCCCAAAACCTCTTTTGGACCGATCTGACCACATTGGAACCTGTTCCCGGAACTTCGGTGAAACCCGGAATATGGCAAATTATGTGATTATTATGGACCCAGCCATTTGGGAGTCAAAGTTCATCAATTTCAAAAGATAGGACATCCATGAACCCCAAAACCTCTTTTGGACCGATCTGACCACTTTGGAACCGGTTCCTAGTACTCCGGTGAAACCCGGAATATGGCAAATCATGTGATTATTATGGACCCAGCCATTTGGGAGTCAAAGTTCATCAATTTTAAAAGATAGGACATCCATGAACCCCAAAACCTCTTTTGGGCCGATCTGACCACATTGGAACCTGTTCCCGGAACTTCGGTGAAACCAGGAATATGGCAAATTATGTGATTATTATGGACCCAGCCATTTGGGAGTCAAAGTTCATCAATTTCAAAAGATAGGACATCCATGAACCCCAAAACCTCTTTTGGACCGATCTGACCACATTGGAACCTGTTCCCGGAACTTCGGTGAAACCCGGAATATGGCAAATCATGTGATTATTATGGACCCAGCCATTTGGGAGTCAAAGTTCATCAATTTTAAAAGATAGGACATCCATGAACCCCAAAACCTCTTTTGGACCGATCTGACCACATTGGAACCTGTTCCCGGAACTTCGGTGAAACCCGGAATATGGCAAATTATGTGATTATTATGGACCCAGCCATTTGGGAGTCAAAGTTCATCAATTTCAAAAGATAGGACATCCATGAACCCCAAAACCTCTTTTGGACCGATCTGACCACTTTGGAACCGGTTCCTAGTACTCCGGTGAAACCCGGAATATGGCAAATCATGTGATTATTATGGACCCAGCCATTTGGGAGTCAAAGTTCATCAATTTTAAAAGATAGGACATCCATGAACCCCAAAACCTCTTTTGGACCGATCTGACCACATTGGAACCTGTTCCCGGAACTTCGGTGAAACCCGGAATATGGCAAATTATGTGATTATTATGGACCCAGCCATTTGGGGGCCAAAGTTCATCATTTTCAAAAGATAGGACATCCATGAACCCCAAAACCTCTTTTGGCACAATCTGGCCACTCTGGAACCGGTTCCTGGTACTCCGGTGAAACCCGGAATATGGCAAATTACGGGGTTATTTCAGAACAATTTTGGATTCAGCAATGTGGGTGTCAAAGTTTATCATTTGCAAAATCTAGCTCATCCATGAACCCTAAAACCACTTTGTACCGATCTGGCCACTTTAGGACCGATTCCGTTAATCCAAACCTGGAATATGACAAATTACGGAATTATTTCAGAACAATTTTTGCACCCAGCAATTTGGGTGTCAAAGTTCATCATTTTCAAAATGTCGGGCATCCAAAAACTCCAAAATTACTTTTAGATCGATCTGGTCACTTGGTGATTGGTTTTAGTAACTCCGGTGCAATCCGAAATATGAAAAATTACGGGATTATTTCAGAACATTTTGGGACAAGGCAATATGGATATCAATGATCATCATTTTAAAGATCAGGCTTATTTATGATCCCCACAAATATTTTTTACCGATCTGGTCACTTAGGGGCCGATTCTGGAAACTACGATGAAACTTGGAATATTGAAAATATGGGATTATTTCAGAACGATTTTTGACTAGGCATAGGCAAGATGGTTGTCAAAGTTCATAATTTTCAGGAACAGGCTCATCCATGATCACAATAACTTGTTTTGAACAGATCTGGCAACTATTGAATCGGTTCCGGGGCTCTTTCAGAAAAAAGTAACTAGCCAATGTAGATGTGAAATTATATATTATGAATTTTTACACCCAAATTGCCTGATCAAAAATTGCTTTGAAAAAGGGACCAGATTGGTAAAAAATGATTGTGGGGATCATCAATGAGCTTGATTTTAAAAATAATGAACTTAGGCACCTATATCGCCTTGTCGAAAATTAATATAAAATAAACGCGTCATTAGTTATATTTCGAATTGCATAAAAGTTTCAAGAACCGGTCCCAAAGTGGCCAGATCGGTCAAAAATGATTTTGGGGTTCCTGGATGAGCTAGATTTTGAAAATTATGAACTTTGACACCCAAATTGCTGGGTCCAGAATTGTTCTGAAATAATCCCGTTATTTGCTATATCCCTGGTTTCACCGGAGAACCAGGAACCGGTCCCAAAGTAGCCAGATCGTAAAGTGGGGTTCATGGATGACCTACCATTCGAAAATGATGAACTTTGACACCCAAATGACTGGGTCCATAATATGCTCATAATTTGCCGGAGTACCGGGAACCGGTCCCAAAGTGGCCAGATCGGTCCAAAAGTGGTCCTAGGGTTCATGGATGACCGGTTTCCCCGGAGTTGGAGACCTACCCGCCCAATCCGGAAGATCTCCGGTGGTCCAGAATGCATGGTCAGCACTGTCTGGTAGAACAACGATCATAACTTGAAAAATTGTATTTTTTCAAAGATTGCTGTTTAAAATTTTTGCGGGACCCCAAAATCGCCATTTTTTACCCAGTTGACCCACCAGAAAACTTTTGTGTTTTCCGGCATATTTTCGAAAAATAGAAATTCTAACAAGTCCAATTAAAAAAAAGAAGTATGCAAATTGGATGAGTTATGGTCATTTCAATGATTTCAGTTTCACCCAGGCCTATACGGGTTAACCAACAAAAATAAAATAAAATAAAATAATCCAGTTAAAAACTGTCCAAAAAAATAAAATATCAAATATTCAAAATAAATTATTAATAAAAAAAATCCCTCTGGGATGGGAGTCTGAATCAAATCCAGTTCAAGTTAGTAATATGAATTTGTTATTCTATATACAAAAAGTATAAATTTATAAATCGGCATTAGGCCATGTCAAATATCTTATTATCAAAATTTCTCTGTTCTTTCTTAAATAAATAATTAAATAAAATAAAATCTTTTTAAAGAGGCTGTTGAAATAAATAATGAAATAATTTAAAAACCCTTCTGGGATGGAAGACTAATTCTGTTCCTGAATTTTTAGTTCTATAGCCCTGAAATATACCTTTACAACTTGACATAAGGGAGAAATTGAAAAAAAATAATTTTAAAAATTTATATACAATTATCTAAATAATTATTAATTATTTAAAATAAATTATATAATAATTCTGAAATCCTTCTTGGATACAAGCCAGATTCAGTTCCTGCACATGAAAGCGATAAGATTTGTAGTTCTATATCCCTAGAATATAAATTCACAATTTGGCGTAAGGCAACGTGAAATAAAAAAAAATAGAGTAAAATTAAATATATGAAATAATTTATAAAAATATTCTTAAATCCTTCTGCGAAACGAATCTGGTCAGTTCCTGCACATGAAAGCCATGATTACTTTTTCAAAACAACCAATGCGCTATGGGTTTCAAATGTACATAGGACCTTTTGAAAAAGTAAGCAAGAAATATCCTAGAAACATTTACATTTATTTCCCCGTCCGACAAAAGGCGAGTCGTGGGACCTTCTGGGATCGAACCCAGGCAGACTTTGTGAGAGGCAACCATGCTTATCCCTACACCACGGGTACCGCAATTAAAAAAAAAAACCTTCTGGGATGGGAGTCTGATTCAGTTCCTTTTCATGTTAGTAATCAGAATTTGTTGTTTTATTACCCAAAGGAAAACATTTCTAAATCCTTAGAAACTCAGTATGTTTAAAACAGGGGCGCTCAAAGTTTTTGGAGGCCGGGCGAAATTTGAAGCTCAAATGAGCTTGCGGGTCAAATTTTCAAAAAAAGGTTATTGAAAAAAATTAGATTACATTATTTTAATTTAAATTATAAATTTTAATTTAAATGTGTTTAATGAAAAATCGTTGAGAGCCATAATTTCAACAATTCAATGAAAAAAATGTTAGAGAATGTTTTAAGCTTCCGCAATCATTATTTTCAAAACAAAAAAAAAGATTCGACAAAAAAAAAACATTTTAGCGAAAAAACATTTATTTATTTCATCGAAAATTCGCTAAAATTCATTTTTTTAATAAACCCAAACATGCTCAAATGATTCTAAATGCAAAGGAATGCATATTTAATAAATTTCAGCTGATTGCATTTAAATTTATTTTTTTTTGAAGTTTTGATGTTTTTTGAAAACATATTTTTGCTCCTGGTTTTTGAGCCATTTTTTTTTATAATTTTGGAGGGGTGGGTTGATCGACGAAAGCTTTGTAAAATATTTGCAACAAACTTGATCCTCCGATTTCCACATTTTGTCTGCCTAAATCAGTTGGTAGTCAATCAGATTCGTTATCTAACTGTAATGAGTTCGATTCCCGAAGGAAGTGCAAAGTATGTTTGAGGGTCAGTTCATAAAAATGTCATTATGATTTGCAAATTAATAAAGAAAACTTGCATTTTTGCAACTATTACAGAATTCTGCCTAAGTCAAACTTGAATTTCTAAAAAAATTGATGAAAATTTTGACGATATTTACTAGTTTCACTCACATTGAAACGTGTAAAATTGTTTTTTAATTAAAAAATATTTTGAAAAAAAAAATTGTACCCTAAAGTGGGTATCAAAATATTGATAAATCATAAGTTTTTTTATTAACAAAAAATAAAAAAGATTAGTATACAAAAGTTTAAAATAAACCATAATTTTGAAAAAGTATAAAATCACTTTACAAGTGGTCAACGGGCCATTTTACATGATCATTCAAAATGGGTCCGCGGGCCACAAAATATCACCTCGCGGGCCATACTTTGCACTATGGTATATTGGGTGGCCAAGTTTCAAAAAAGTGACATTCTCCAAATATTTTTTGGTATTTTTTTCTCGAAAGTAAACATTCTAACTAAGAAAAATCCAAATTTTTAAAGCTCTAAGTTTGTTCATTACGGAGATACGCAAGCTGAAAGTAAAAAAATGGAGTAAAAAACTAGCGTTTTTCGTAAAAAAAGGCTGATTGTTTAATTTTAACATAGCTCAGCCATTTTAAATATTTTATTAGGACAATTATACATCGTTGGAAAGGTAATGAGATAAGCTTTGAAACTATTAATAGATAAAATGTTGTTTCCGAACCAAAAACTGAAGTTTTCATCGAATAACTGGAGCATTTTTTTGACAAAACTTATTTTTTTGTGTTTGTTAATCGAGTACTTTTTTTGCTAACCGATGCTAAACATGAAACTAAGATCACTTGAAAGATTGGATCATAATCTAAGATTGCTGAAATTTCCAGCCTGCGATTTTTTGCGTTTTCGGAGATATGCCATTTTGAACATTTACGTTTTATCAAAATTTGCTGCAATCTACATATGCGCCCGTTTATTTCACTTGCTTTGCTACCTACTTCGTGGGCATCGTCGCTTCAAAAATCAATACCTGGTTTCAAGAAGTTCGAAATGACTTTATTGGAATTTTCTGTTGCCTACATTTAAAATTGAGTACCTTAGTCAAAATAAGGTATTCGTACCGAAGTTTCTCAAGCGAAACTGGAGAATCTCAGTTTGATACCGAAAAAAGTATTCAGCAAAATATTGACTTAGCATGATGAATTTCTGCGATCAATCCATGAAACTGATCCACATTTAAGTTCTATGTTGGTTAGTACAAAACATCATAAAAGTACCTTTAACATATCCTGAAGCCGTCAGAAACTCTATAATCAAATGAATTTTCATGAACAAGAACATTAGGATTAGTAAGAATATGTTTTGTATTTTATCGTTTTAATTCATAATTAATATTTTGAATAAAATTAATTTTTCTGTTATTTGATTTAACAATTAAAATTTTCGCAATTTATGCCCGTAAGGGTGGGGGCGGTGGGTCTCAAGTTATATGGCATGGACTCACAAAAAGAAACACACAGCAGTAAATAATAAATATTTGACTTAAAATTGATTTATTACGCTTAACAAAATTTTGTTGGAGGGGAGGAGGGGACGGGGGGGCGGGGGTGTGAAAGAAAGTTGAGGGAGGGGTTGTGTCCTTAAAGTGGGGATGTATTAGCTTATCCATAATTTAATAATATAAACTTGCAATAAAATATATACGCAATTCTTTTGCACTTGCAAATGTTTGAAAAGACTATTTATTATAAACAATCCACTATTGAAAAACATGAAAAGTCATAAAAATCAACGTATATCATTTCAATACCATACAATTACCCAAATTTGTATGAAAAAACATTTAAAAAGCAAAAAAATAATTTGGCCGCCTGTTTGTATGGAGATGGCCCATAGTGCTTTGGTCACCCCTGGTTTAAAATTAAAATTTAATTAAAAAATCCTTCTGAGATGGAAGACTGATTCAGCTCCTGGTTGATGTTACTAATCAAAAATCGTCTATTGTGTGCTATCTTGTGACAACGACCAAGTAAATAGGAACTATGTGTCACAAGTGTGCACAGATTTCCCAAACAAACTAAAATAAGCTTAAATCAAGAGTTTAACCGACTTTATCAGTATATTTTTAATAACATACGATTGCATTGCATTTAAAAATGTGTTAAAAGTAAATTTGTGAAAAACAAGAAATAATTTCTACATTTTTCAACAATTTGTATGACGTGTTACAAGATAGCAAGACGATTTTTGATGAGAAATCGGTCTATGGCATGTGTCAGGTGTGATCCGAGAAACGGAAGCGAATATCCTAAATCGGGTTATAGCATCTTGTAGAGTTTGTTAATTATAACAAAACGTTATCAATAACTAATTTTTGACCAAAATGGTCTATGTCACAAGGTAGCACACATCAGACAATTTGTTATTATCATATTGTCTCAGAAGTATAAATTTATAAATTGGTAAGACCGGGATGGGAGATTGATACAGTTACTGGTTATGTTAGTAATTAGTATTTGCATTTCTACATCCCAGAAGTAAAAATTAACATATCGGCATACGGCCATGTCAAATTTATTAAAATCTAAGATCTTAGAAACTCTTTTATTTATAATTAATAATTGAATGATTTAAACAAACGTCTGGCATGAGATTCTGATTCAGTTTTTGTCATGTTGGTGATCAGAATTTCAAGATTTTTTTTTATTTGGTCCTATAAACATATGAAACACAATAGCTTATAGGACCTTTTCAAAAAAAAAAAACTCTTGATTTGTAGTTTTATATCCCAGGAGATATTCAGAAATTGGCATAAGTTCATGTCAAATTTAAAAAATATTTAAAATTTTGGAAACATGTTTGAAATAAATTTATCAAATAATTTAATAACAATGACCTACAAAAATGAAAAAAAAAATCATGCACAGTCTCAACAAGAGGGAAGCATAAACTTTGAATTTATTTTTTCGAAAATATTCAGACAGAACTGATTAGATTTTCTCTAAAGTTTGTATGGAGAATTTGGGTGTTCGTCGGTGTTGCATAATACAAAAATTTCATGCTTGAATTGGAATTGACAACTTTCGAAGTGGAATTTGTAAAATGGTTTTCTTAGTCGGGAGGCCAAATTTTTGTGTGTTTTTTATCATTTTTTCTGAAACTTTGGGAAACTTTTGACTAATTTTGACACGGTAGTAAATTTTTCATCAAAATGACAATTCAAAATTAATGTTTTATAGGAGTAGGAAAATTTTGAATTTGTTTTTTTTTCAAGACAGACCATCCGACCTGTTCGGCTCAATTTTCACATTAATGATCGTTAGAATAACAGTTCTACATTTTTTCATGGTTTATATGGTGGAATCAGTTTTCAGATGACCAGTGAACATAACTTTGGCAAAAGATCGAACAAATATTTTCTCGTGTCATTTTTGTGTAAGTTTTAAGTAAAAAAGTGATTCAGATGCAGATAACATGACTTGTTAAAATATTTTTCGTAAAACCGATTCCACCGGATAAACCATGAAAAATGGGCAATTGTTACTTTGACGATCGAAAATGTGAAAATTGAGCCAAAAAGGTTGGGCAAGCCTGCTCTTAGGATATTGGAGAAAGCTTTTTTTTCGGGATTGTTTTTTTTTCGGGAAAGTTTTTTTTTCGGGATACCAAACGTAATAATTTTTGTAGCTCTTAATTTTATGTTTTATTAAATTTATAAACAAAACATTCAAAATAACTTTTTTTTCTAATGGTACGTACTTAGATTGACGAATCATTTGATAGTTTTGATGAAACTCTTGGTTGACTTTTATGAAGTTTCGTTTTAATATATTTTTTTTCAATCTTTGTTATTTCATATCCTTGGCACAGAAAGAACTTCAAACATATGCCGTTCATCAAAGTATTGAAGTGGTGAAGAAAATCACTGTTCACAAAAACACCAAATGTTGTTATTCTTGTGCAAATAACAGCGACCGAAATGTTCCGCTGGTTGCCCAGTAATAGATGATAAAATACAAACAACATGGTCAAAACAAACCAAAATCATGTATGTGGAAGCCCACACAATAGGGGAAAGTGGGGCAAGTGTAACAAGCTAAGGAAATTCTGTTATTCAATGTTTAAAAACGATTTTAAAATTTTTGATTTTCCGTACGTTCTACTTAACTAGTGGGGCAAGACGAACAACCCGTTGGGGCAAGAGGAACAATGCATGAAACAACATGTTAATTTGCTAACAAGTGAACTGCTATCACTTTGAAACATCAGATTAGAATTTTACTAAAAATTTGATCGGTTTAACGAAAAAAATAATTACTTTTTTTTAAACAATTGTTTATCAGTTTTTAAGAACTTTTTGTATTTATTTCCCAATAAAATATGTTGTTGCAGCAATTCGTATTTTTTTCCATACTAAAAATCCATATGGTACACTTGCCCCACCTGAACAAGATTTTTTAAACGCTCTCAACAAAAATAACCAAAAGTTAAACCATACTTTCTAATAGGTGCAAATCATTGGTAGGGACACTACTGATCTAGGAAAAATAGCATTTTGATAAAATGAGCATTATAACGAACCCTAAGCCTTATTTTGTACATTCCAAATATTATTAGAAAACAAAGGTTTTAAAAAAAAACTTCATTAAATCTTATGTCCCGTGGCGTTTACGTCGTTTTGGCGGTTATGTGGTAGTAGAATCAGCTAATTGCATTGCTAGCAACAATTCTTCATACTGGAAATAAATCAAAATTGTAAAAATTACGGCCGTACGAGCTACTGTTCCTCTTGCCCCATATGGTCGTCTTGCCCCTAAATCTGACCACCGAAAGGTGTGGAAATAGCAAAAAAAAACATGGCAATGCCATTTTTTGGTAAGGAATATATGTGTAAAAATCTAGAATACCTCAACTAGGTATAATAATGTTTTTTTTTTGTAGAATTGTTTTACCCTTGCAATAACATGTTTTGGCTATGTTGTGGTCTTTCACGTGCAAATATTGGAATGATTTCATAATATTACTTGACATCTATTACTTGGGAACCAAGGTCTCATTTAGATCGCTGTTATTTACCCAAATATATCCAAAAATTGGTATTTCTGTGTTCTTTACCTCTGCTCAGGTATAACATTTTTGTACAGTATTTAAAAAAGTATTTACATCCCTTAATCACTATGCACATATTGTGATGAAACATGCAAATAATTTATAATTCGCCATAAACCTAGTACTACGTTATGTTCGGAAACTCTTGCCGAACATTTTGCTACAAAAAGCTCATAAAAAAAATATTTCTACAAAAAGTTCTATAATAAATACTATTACAAAAATCAAAACAGGTGCAACAAAAGTTTTTACACCTTTCGAAAAAAAATCATAAATACAGTTATTTGTTTACAAATCACCATAAATCCAGTGTCACAACTCCAAATAGGTATCCACGACTGATTAAAAAAAATTGATTGAATATAAAGTTTACTAACTACTTAGTATACCATACCAACCCGGAATTACGACGTCGGAAAATCCGCCGGCATCTGAACCGGTCCACCATTCACAGGTCAACCTATGTGTCATCGGAAAGGGCATACAATTTCAGATCTTTTGATACCCAAACATCTAGGTTTTCTATGAAACCCACGTTTTAAAATTTTAAACAAACTTTCTGTCATGGCAGTTTGAGTTAGTTCCTGGTCAAACTAGTGATCAGAAATAATTCTTTTATATCCCTGAAGTATAAATTAAAAACTTGCCAAATTGTCAAGTGAAATTTAAAATAGTTTAATATTCTTGGAACGTCAGTTATTTCCAATAAATTATTAAATAATTTAAAAAACTTTCAGTAATGGCAGTTTGGGTAAGTTCCCGGTCAAACTAGTGATCAGAAATTATTGTTTTATATCCAGATAAAATAATAAACAATGCAAATGCATAACTATGAATACAAAGAGACGTGTTGTTCCTCGAGAGTCAAGAACAGAATACAGAGTATCTGTCAAGTAATAGCAGAATTAAAAGGAACAACTAGTCTCTTTGCATTCATAGTAATGCATTCTGCAAAAACGCTCAACCAAACCACAAAACGTAGTACTAGGTTTCTGTCAAACTTTAAATTGTTTGCATGTTTCATTACAAAATCTGCATAGTGACCAAAGGAATTTAAATACTTTTTTTACATACTGTATATTATACTCTATCTTAAAAAATATATATGAAACAACCAATTCTGATCACTAATATGACTAGGTACTATATCAGACCCCCATCCTAGAAGGGGTTTTAAATTATTCATATTTTTTCTTTTTTTTAATTTAAAAAAAAAATCATAAAATTTTAAATTCAACGGACAATTAATTCTAATCAATAACAAGACTAGAAACTGACTCAGACTGTTATCCCAAAAGTTTTTTTTAATTAATAAATATTTTTTTCAAACAACTATTTGTTGTTTTTTGATTTGGTATGGTATTATACCAATTTGTGAATTTATACTAAAAAGTTTAAAAAAAATCTGACCACTTACATTTTCAGGAACTGAATTAAACTCCCATCCCAGAAGGATATTAAAATAAGATTTATAATTTATTTAAATTTACTAGTTTTACCAGATTTATAGATTTTTGAAATTCAACATGGCCTTATGCTAAGTTGTGATTTTATACTCCAGGGACAACCAGATTTTATAACTAACCTGACTTGAAACTGATTTGGATTCTAATCTCAGATTTTTTTTTATATTAAAAAACTAAATTCAAACAACTGAGTTTCCAAGCTTTTTGCTACTTTTGTAATTTGACACTGCAAGAATATAAAAAATCTAATTATATTTCCAAGAACTGACTCCCAGACTCCCTTCCAAAATCGTTTTTATTTTTTTTTACTAATGTCAGACGTTCCAAGATTTTTTAATAATTTTAAATTTCACATCCGTTTTATTATTATACTTCAGGGATCTAAAACAATAGAATCTGATCACTAGTTTGACCAGGAACAAACTCAGACTTCCACCGCAGAGATTTTTTTAAAATTATTGATAATTTACTAGAAATGACTGACCTTCTAAGATTTTTTTATCAAGATTAAATTTCACTATGTAATTAAGCAAAATTTTAATTTATACTTTATAGATATAAAACAATAAATTCTGATCACTGGTTTTACCAGGAACTGACTCAGACGGCCAAAGCAGAAAGTTTTTGAAATTATTTAATAATTTACTAGAAATATCTGACCTTCCAAGATTTTTTTTATCAATTTTAAATTTCACTATGTAATTTAGCAAAATTTGAATTTATACTTTAGAGATATAAAACAATAAATTCTGATCACTAGTTACAAAAAACTGACTCAGACTGCCATCGCAGAGAGTTTTTAAAATTATATTGGCAAAATTTTGATTAATATTTCAGAGATATAAAACAATAAATTTTGAATACTAGTTTGACCAGGAGCTGGCTCAGACTGCCAACGCAGAGAGTTTTTGAAATTATTTAATAATTTACTAGAAATATCTGACCATCCAAGATTTTTCATCAATTTTAAATTTCACTATGTAATTTAGCAAAATTTGAATTTATACTTTAGAGATATAAAAGAATAAATTCTGATCACTAGTTTTACCAGGAACTGACTCAGACTGCTATCACAGAGAGTTTTAAAAATTGTTTAATAATTATAAATGACTAACATTCTGAGATTTTTTTTATCAATTTTAAATTTCACTAGGTAGTTTGGCAAAATTTGAATTTATACTTCAGAGATATAAAACAATAAATTTTGATCACTAGTTTGACCAGGAACTTACCCAAACTGCCATCACTAAAATTTGTTTAAATTATTTAAAAATTTATTGGAAATAACTGACGTTCCTAGATTTTTTTAACAATTTTAAATTTCGCTTGGTAATTTGGCAAAATTTTAATTAATATTTCAGAGATATAAAACAATAAATTTTGAATACTAGTTTGACCAGGAGCTGACTAAGACTGCCAACGCAGAGAGTTTTTGAAATTATTTAATAATTTACTAGAAATGACTAACCATCTAAGATTGTTTTTATCAATTTTAAATTTCACTAGGTAATTTAGCAAAATTTGAATTTATACTTTATAGATATAAAACAATAAATTCTGATCACTAGTTATAACAGGAACTGACTCAGACTGCCATCGCAGAGAGTTTTTAAAATTATTGAATAATTTACTAGAAATGACTAATCTTTCAAGATTTTTTTTTATCAATTTTAAATTTCACTAGGTAATTTAGCAAAATTTGAATTTATAATTTATAGATATAAAACAATACATTCTGATGACCGGGAACTTACCCAAACTGCCATCACCGAAAGTTTTTTAAATTATTTAATAATTTATAGGAAGAACTGACGTTCCAAGATTTTTAAACATTTTTAAATTTTACTTGGTAATTTGGCAAAATTTGAATTTATATTTCAGAGATATAAAACACTCAATTCTGATCACTAGTTTTATCAGGAGCTTACCCAAACTGCCATCGCAGAGAGTTTTTTTTATCAATTTCAAATTTTACTTGATATTTCTAATTTATACTTCAGGGATATGAAACAATAAATTCAGATCAAATTCTGATGACCAGTTTAATCAGGAACTGACTCAAAATGCCTTTAGCGATATTACGCTCCTTACCGTTTACGTTGCGTTCGTTTAGATGAATGCAATATTTTGCTTGCAATAATTTTTGTAACCCATATTTTTGTTAAAGGAAAAAGGAAATTATTTAATTTTTTTCATAAACCAGATTACGAATTCAATTAAATTATTTTACTATGAAAAAGGAGGAATAAATAATGAAACCCGCCATTTCAAATTATTTGAAAGTTATCTTAACATTAGCAATTTATTTTTTTAAATTTAGTTGACTTTGTCGATCCTTTGTCGCTCCCACGATTCAGCTTCTTTTTATAATAAATTTCTAGCAATTAGAAGAACTAACATTGATTTTGTAATACAAATTGAATAAATTGATGTTATTCATTTCATTTGCCATTTGAAAATAAATGGGTTTCCTGTTTTTATCAGAACATTTTTCTTGTCTTTGAAGTTGTTATTGCCTCAACGGGCGTCTAATAAAAAAATATAGAAAATTATGTTTGCTTATTCCAAACAACAAAATTGACTTCGAAATTTATTTAATTCATCATTTTGATGATATTGAAAGCGTACAATGTATTTTCTTAGAGATAATAGAAAAATGTGTATGTCAGGGATTGATGTTTTTGTATAACATTCCTCAAATTGTTTGATTATTTGACTCGTCTTCATCACTCGGTAAGGCACTGTTCAAAATATATTTTGATGTTTATGTCTCTCAACACATACACAATTTCAAATTACTACATTTGAATGAAAAAAGTGTTTTAAAATGTATTTTACACTACGTCAGTTGATTAGCAATTAGCCTTCGAAGTATTGACATGGTTCGTGAGGCTGAGTGTGTTTATTTTAGTTACTGTAAATCGAAATAACGATATACAGTCATTTTGCTTACATTCGAATCATGCTTATCAATGTTTTTGTAAATCAAACCTTACTAAAATATTTGCCAAAACAATATTTGTACAATAAATAAAATATTAGCAGTTCGATATAGTTCACAAAAACTGTCAATCCAAAATGATTATTTTTTTCATATTTCGAAAAACCTGTTTACGCTTTACTAACACCAACCACACTGCATGAAACTATTTAAAAAAATATTTGTTTTGAAAAAATATTAATTTCTTTATTTTCATACTGATTACAATACTTTCCACTGCACACAGTTCGTGCGAACAGTAACTGAGCCACGCCAGCATTCAAAACGAGAGCACGTGGCGCGCGCGCATCGCAGTAACCTATGAGATTTTTCGCGCCAACTAGCCGGCCCCGCGGCTTTGCCTTTCACCTTAACCCATTGTAACCAATTTTGTCACAAAATCTAGTTCTAAAACCATTACACTACCATTTTTGCGAAACAATTCCCTCTACTGCCCAAATTTTTTTTTCGAAAATATTTATTTTTCCCGTGTTTAGGAGGTCATTTTGAGCAACTTTTGTTCTACGAGAAACTTTACTTCTCTTGTTTTATGTTTTTCTTGTTTTTTTTTTAGTATTTTAATTTGCATTTATCTTGTTTAGTTTATGTTTGTTTTTGGTAGTATTTGGCCTACTCTACCACCTAATATAATTACTAGAGTGTAACAAAAATGACTTTTTGGCGGGCATTCAGGGGTTTGTTCCGGTGGGCATACTGAGCCCAAATCCCAAATATGAGCTTGATTGGACGTAACAGGAGCTGGCGCTCCGCCCTTCAATTTTAAATGGGATTTAACCCGTAAAAAAAGATTTTTTCGAAAATGACAATTTTTGAGGCATTTTGGCCACTGAAGCGTTTACCAAAAACATCACTGGCGTGTAGGCCAGATCCTTGCGCATCTTTTGGTATATATAACATTGAAGTTTGGAGCACCCTGGAGCTCGGTACAGACCTTCAAAGTTTGGCATTTTTTCGAAAAATCGGTCCCAGCAAAATCAAATGGCGTCTCGGGCGTCGCGAGACGCGACGCATATCTTTTTTGCCGGGGCCGATTTTTCGAAAAAATGCCAAACTTTGAAGGTCTGTACCGAGCTCCAGGGTGCTCCAAACTTCAATGTTATATATACTAAAAGATGCGCAAGGATCTGGCCTACACGCCAGTGATGTTTTTGGTAAACGCTTCAGTGGCCAAAATGCCTCAAAAATTGTCATTTTCGAAAAAATCTTTTTTTACGGGTTAAATCCCATTTAAAATTGAAGGGCGGAGCGCCAGCTCCTGTTACGTCCAATCAAGCTCATATTTGGGATTTGGGCTCAGTATGCCCACCGGAACAAACCCCTGAATGCCCGCCAAAAAGTCATTTTTGTTACATCCTAAATTACATTTCACCTACATAATTTTTTCATGTTTTTACAGTAACATTTTTAATTTTTTGCATGTTTTTCACATTTTCTGTTATAGAATCTCACTATCATCATTTAAATTGCAAAAAATGCGTAGAGGCATAGTCTGGGATACTACAAAAATTACTGCATACTTCATTTTACTGAAAATATAGGAAATGTTAGTAAAAAACACTGCCAAAGTTGACCCCTAAAAAAATGACATTTTTTAAAACATTGGCAAAGTCTCATAAAACAAGTTTAACTTCCAACCCTGAAATTTTCTAAAATTTTAAGAGTTCTTCTTTCCATTGCTTTTTAAAGATCAAAAATCGGTTGGAAAATTGTTTTTTGGCGATTTTTTAGATCGAAGCCCGGGGTTAGGTTGTAGAGGGTTAAACAAATTCCCTACATCCGTCGCAACCGGATGCTGCCATTCACTTTCCATCCAATTTCCCCGTTACCCACAGACACAAATTCACACAACCACCAGGCAAGACACAGTGCGTTGCTGTCGAGATTGGCCTGCTCACTTCAACTTTTTAATCTCATTAAATATTACATTTTCCGTTTCCTTTCCATTATTTTCTGTTTCACCTCTCTCTCTTTCTCTCTGGCAAACACAAACATGCACCACATTGCTATAAAATCCATTAAGGTTAAGTTGTGCCTCCTGCTCTTTTAAGAAAATGAAGATATAGCAACACATCCTTCCGTTTGTCGGTGTTTTTTCTTCTCCGTCTAATTGAGACCATTTCAATACGCACGTTGAGTAGATGCTTGTATACTTGTTTGAAAATTGGTCAAAATTTTATAAAATTGACATGGCAAACTTTTTTTTTCTTGTTTGATTCATTCATCAAATTACATCATCTAAATTTTTAAACTCTCTTAACACTGAAAAAGTTAAAGAAGACTCGTGCCGTGAAAAATGCGTGGCTTTTAATTTCCCAGCCCTTCTGCTGGGAAGGCTATCTGTACAGTAGGCGGCCTGCCTGCGCTCTCCGGCAGCAAAAGGGGGTTTCCCGGAAAGGGTAATTTCTGTCCTGAGAATGCTCTCCAATCAACTGGCTGCTTTCTTCTTTGCCTTTGACGTGAAACCATTGCGTTGCACAGTGGGAAAAGTTGAAAGTTTTTAAGAAGTTTAAATTCAAAATTAGTTCACATTTCAATTAATTTTAGAAATTATTTGAAGTTAAGACTCCAAATAAAATTAAAAAGGCCAAGATAAGTTTCCCTAAGTGAAATGGAAAGCACTTTCCTGCTGATGAAAGAGTTGAGCGACTCAAAACGATTTGCCTCAAGGCTCTTCTGATGGCAGGAAAGTGATTGTTTTTGCTAAACAAATCAAGCCCTGGTTGTTAATGTTTTCCGGAGGCGTTGCTGGCGTTCGAAGAGAGTTACGATGCTTCAGTAAAGAGTTGAATTAAAGGAAATAAAGCGCCATTTGTTTGCAGTGGACTTTCGTTGCTAGCTTTGGGATTGACTGCCGTGTAACTTCTGGTCGGGAGGAAATGATTTTCCAGGAAGTTTATTATTTCAGCAAATTGAAAAAATCACAGCCACGTGCCCGAGTTACAATTCAGAAGCTCATAATTTGCAACAATTACCAGTGAGATGACGGTCACCCATCATTAAGTTTGCGGCTGACCACAGTAATTATTTTCAATTAATGGGTGATTTTTGCTCTCCCCCTTGCTTTATTCAACAGGATGAACGCTTCAACCGGGAGATCGACATCCAGACCGGATACCGTACGCGGGCGCTACTCTGCATGCCCATCAAGGACAGTGCCGGGGACGTGGTTGGGGTGGCGCAGGTCATCAACAAACAGGGCGACCAGTGCTTCTCGGTGGCGGATGAGAAGGTGAGTAAAACACTATTTTAAAAGTTAATCATATCTAGAGTTTTATTTGAAAAGGTCCTATAAACATAGGAAATTCCATAACTTACCTGGATAATTCACTGCCGGAAAAAAGTTGCCCGACCCCTCTTCAATTTTTGTGAAACTTTGTCCTAAGGGGTACCTTTTGTCCCTAATCACGAATCTGAGCTCCATTTTTCGATAACTCGTGATGTAGGGGCGGTACGACCCTTCCATTTTGGAACATTCTGAAATGTCGATGATATGGTAATTTGGATTCAAAGAGACTTTTCTGTAAAATTGGACTCCCGATTTGATGGCGTACTCGGAACTCCTTGAAAAAAAACTTAATTTTCATCGAAAAAAATAATAAAAGTGGTTTAAAAAATTCAGCTTTTTCTCGTTACTTGACTGTAATTTTGTTTGGGACGTGTCATGGGAAATTAAATGTACTTTTCGAATCCGCAATAACCGGTGAGGTTTATTTATTATCAATTATTATTATTTTTTTTTATTGACCTTACAAACTGGAGCGTCCAATTTCCCGGGGTTATAAAATTCCCGGGAATCGGGAAATTTCCAACCAATTTCCCGGGAATTCAGAGGAAATTTTAAATTTATTGAATTTTCTTTTGATCTTGGATCTGACTAATTTTTTGTAACTAAATTGAATGGAACGGCGTCTTTAAAGGTTAAAATAACTGTAAGGAACAATCAATAGCTTGACTGCATTTGTAAAAAATCATAACACTTCAGAAAATAAACATATTTTCCTAATTATATAATGTGTCTTTCAAATCGCACAAAAATCTCAAAATCTCGAGTTTTTTTTTTAAAAAAAGGACCTATAAGCTATTGTGTTTCATATGTTTAAAGGACCTTTTCAAATAAAACTCTAGAACGATATCATTCGTAAAAGCAAACTTGACATTTCGTAAACTTTTGAACGTTTAAAAAAAATTAGGACCATAATGATTTGATTCAAATCACGGTTTATTTTATGAATACTTTAAACGTGGAAGTCATTAGCACTCTGATAGCATTTTGTGAAATTTGTTAGCTGTAAAAACGACACAGTTTTATATTTGTAATTCTCAAATTTATTTAATTTAATTTATCTAAATAATTCCTTGACAGTTTTTTTTATGCAGTAGTTGTTCGGTAACTGGGCGTTGTTTAACCAGGCGCTCGATAACTGGGCCGTAGCCCAGTTAAAAATCAGACAAACGTCAAAAAACCAAAACAAACCAAAATGACCGAGGGGTTACTGGATGCAAAAATCATATTCAATAAATTAAAAAAAACTTTTTTCAAACTTTTGTTTAATTTCAAGTTACAATTGAAGAAATATGAATAGTAAGCATTCTAATCTAATCTAATCTAATCGAACACAAGCGCAGCCAGTCCGAAGAAAGCATCCTGGAAGAACTTGTGGTAAGATTACGCCTCAAGTCCTTTCTTGTCAATATGAATGATTACAGTACATCCGAGTTACCCCGAAAATGTATAGCAAAAATTAAAGCGGCCAGGCCTACTGCGTTGCATTAACCGCAGAGACAAATTCTGTGAACGGATCACATTTCACAGAATCATCAGGGGAGGAAGGATGCGTGGACATACCGTACCAAACGCTCCGAATCAGTTGTGGTGTGGTGTGTTAGTGTAAATTTGGCAGATAATAATATTTAGGGGCGGGGGGGTAGGGTGAGGAAATGAGGATAGGAGAAAGGGAAGGTGGGAAAAAGATAATATGGATATTTCATTTGATCAATAGGATATTATATAAAATAAGGGAAAAAAATAAGAAAAATGGATAGATCTCACCAAATCAAGACACACTTGAAATTTAAATAAGGATGCAAAAAGGAAATTCCTCACCGGGTTTGAAAAACACGATCTTGAACAGCCGTTTTATGCCGCAGAAACACAAATCCAAATTTTGATTAGCGATCCTAACGGTTCCAACATTTCAGACCCTCAGCTCCACCTAGTTGTGCATATTGGCCAACGTCCACTAATCTTCACCAGACCACATTGGATGGCAATCGCCACCCAGCGCCGTCCGGTATAAAGCTGTCCCGTAACGCGAATTTTGTAATTCACTTGGTTGATGGTCTCCTTCTCACTTTCTCTTCCGGCGCGGACGAAAAAGTTTCCTCCTTCACCAGGTGCACAAGTTTTAAAACATTCACAAACCATTCGAATAATTTTAAAGACATTTAAATTTTGTCTCAAACATAAAAAAACTTAAAAATTCCATGTAAATGACAGGAGCACAAAAATTTGCGTACGACCCGCAGCGCGACCTACTTCGATCCCAGAAGAAATATGAATAGTAAGCATTGTAAATAAATTTGAGTAACTTTTATTTTTATATTTCATCTGGAAAATATTATGCATCGGTGGTCCCGTCGGTATTTTTTGTTCAGCCCAGTTACCGAACAACTATTGTACCATGGTGTCATATCGGCAAAGTGTACGGATTTTTGCTCAGCTGACAGGTAGCCTTAGTCATGATAAACAAGAATGTAAAAAAATCTCAATTTTGCTTTGGCTTCGCGTAGTAGAATATATCTCGAGATTTTTTTTTGTTGAGAGGGTCCTATAAGCTATTGTGACCTTTTACAAAAAAAAAAACTTTACATTTTTTTAATGAAATAACACCAATTATTCATTAAAAAGCCTTTCAAAAAGGTAATAGTTTAATTTAATTATGAAAGATTTAATTTCTGTTTGGAATGCTTGAGAAATTAACAGAATCAGAAATAAATCTTGATATGAAATTTTCTTTCCACCTGATTTATTTAATTATTTAATATTCATTGTAAATTAAATTGTGTAAAATCATTCGGAGTTCTTAATTTTTTTTATTTTTCTATAAATGTTCAAAAATGTATACTTCTGCTTGAAATTCGGGATTTCCCGGGAAATTTACAATTTTCCCGGGAAATGAGAAATATGTTTTAACAAGAAATCCCAGGAATTTGGACGCTCTATAACAAACATATAACCATTTTCTTTTGAAATGATGTTGAAGTCTTGTAATAAGGCCTAAATTATCAGAAAAAAATGAACATTAACCTAATAAGAGCATGTCAAAACGGTTAAACTGCAATAAAGGGTCATCCATTAACTACGTGCACATTCCCTCTTTGTGAACAGTTATTAATACAGTCCAGACTCGATTATCCGGAATTCGGTTATCCGGAAGTATGTAGGGGGGGGGGGATTATTTCACTCCTGGTAGCTTCACAAATCACGTTTAATGCCAAATTAGTTGATTTTTTAGTTGTGTTGATGCTTATTTGTAAAAACAGTGTCTTATTTGGACATATTTTCAAAAATGTTTGTTTTATAAAGTAACTATTTTTATAAAAGTGACCAAGCTTGATGGAAACTATGTTGGAAAGGTCCCTCGAATCATTTCTTATCAACATTGTATTAGACGAAATGACTTGTTTTCTATGGTGGCCCATTCTGCCCCGCACTTTGGCAAAGTAGTAATAAAAACACACTTTAAATGGCTCAAAAATAGTTTTAAGTATAAGAAATCATCAACCAAGTATTCAACATTGAAGGGAACATTCCAAAGCATAAACCTACTACACTGAATTCATAAATTTGTGTGTGTTTTTTTTACGGTTGGTGCATTTTACTTAGGTGGGCCATTCTGGCCCCCTAATGGGACTTCTATTTCATGACTTCAATATCAAATGTGAGCCCTGTGACCCAAATTTAAACGAATTTGAATAGTCCAAATACAAATACACACCGTCATTTTGGCCGCCATCTTGATTCTAATAATTCTTAATCATTTTAGAGTAGTTGATGGGTTATATTTAAGTTAAACAATGAGCAATTCCATGTCAAAAAGGGAATCGGTTGTACCCGACCCTCTCCGATTTCAATGAAACTTTGTAGACATGTTATCCTAGGCATATGTAAGCCATTTTTGTGTATATGGAGCCAGTAACACTCGATAATGACATTTGAGAAGGGCGTACGTGTTTTCAATATTTTTGTATTTCGTAATTTAAATATTGCTGTATCTCGAAGCCGTTGCATCGTACCAAAAAGTGGTCAAAGACAAACTTGTAGGAAATTTGACGGGCTTTCCGAAAAAAATACACTGAAAGAAAAAAACACTCCACTTTTATGAGATTTTTTGATTTTTAAGTTTAAAAGTTA
Source organism: Culex pipiens pallens (assembly GCF_016801865.2). Lineage (NCBI taxonomy): Eukaryota > Metazoa > Arthropoda > Insecta > Diptera > Culicidae > Culex > Culex pipiens. The sequence goes on from NC_068938.1 coordinate 107,901,808, forward strand.
AATTTGAAGGTGAGCCCACGATTTTTTTTCGCTCAAAATTTTTGTAATTTATTATCCAGGTTACTTTACTACACTGAAAAAATGTTATGTTTGAATTATGAGCAATGTAATTAGCTTATATCTGTAAGCCCATACATCCAATTGAAATGTGGTCAAAGACAAACTTATGGGAAATTGGACGAGCTTTTCGGTAAAAATATTTTCGAAACTGAAAAATCAAGTCCGTCATATAGAAATTGCCAAAAACCATCAAAAAACCTATTTTTTCAACATTTTTATTTTTAAAACCGCTGTAAATTCACAAGGATTGGTCAATATGGATCAATATGATCAATATGGTCAATATGGAGACTTTTATGTAAAATTGTCTGGAGAATCGATTCCCGTATTCGGCTTTTGAAAATTTTGACGTTTAGAGCACTTTTCAAAAAAACTGTTTCGGTAAATGATTTTTCTATTTTTTTAGGTGAGTTGCTCCATCCTGCATTTTTCGTGAGTCTTTTTGTAACATCTTAGGCTATTTTCATAAAAAAAATTGAGCGAAAAAAAATCGTGGGCTCACCTTCAAATTTAACTTTTAAACTTAAAAATCAAAAAATCTCATAAAATTGGAGTGTTTTTTCTTTCAGTGTATTTTTTTCGGAAAGTCCGTCAAATTTCCTACAAGTTTGTCTTTGACCACTTTTTGATACGACGCAACGGCTTCGAGATACAGCAATATTTAAATTACGAAATACAAAAATATTGAAAACACGTACGCCCTTCTCAAATGTCATTATCGAGTGTTACTGGCTCCATATACACAAAAATGGCTTACATATACCTAGGATAACATGTCTACAAAGTTTCATTGAAATCGGAGAGGGTCGAGAAAAAAGTACCTAAAAAATTCCTGCTTTGGGCTGGAATTGCTCCAATAAAAATAAGACTACGAAAATAAAATTTCGTGATTCGATTATCCGAAGTGATTTTTTTCCAAGGCCTTCACAAATCGAGTCTGGACTGCACAAAAAAAAAGGTTTAAACCAAATTAATTAATTTTAATAAGTTTCTATGTGCCCAATTTGATTCAAAATGCAAAAAATATTGTTTGTTGATATATAGTTTTTTTTATATGAAGCTTTGTTCCAAAACAAACCATGTAGACCACTTAGGTACGATGGGTTAGTAGAGAATAAATTTCATAAAATCAATCACAGTGCTTCCACTGATCAAGTTAAAAATGGTCCCAGAATAGCAACAAACACTTTCGTTACAAACTTCTCCTTCCTCATCAAAGTGCCATCCCAGGGAACAAATGCTCAGGCTATTTTCAGGTTACACCCACCATAAATGGAGCCAACATCGACATTTGATAGCCAACGTGTTTAAAAATACCCACGGGAGAACCAGATCGATGGTTCAAAGTTTTGAGGGATTCTTTTTCCGATTCATATCGATGCCGCGTTGGTTCCGAGTAGAAGTTTGTAACAAATTTTGGATTGAATTTGACAGTCAAAAATGTTGGTGTTTGTGAAATCTTTGTAGTACACTTAATACCTAAATAATGTATTGTGGTTTGAGAGAATTGTGGATATTTATACTTTGCAAAAAAAAACAAAACAATTGAAATTCTTCCAACTCGGGAAGCCATTTTGCTGCGCCAATTGGTAAACGCGGGACAACCCGCCATCGGCGCTGAAATATTAATGAAAGATTGAACGATATCACATCTGGGGGGCCAACAAGCAAAGTTGTTTTTTTTTTGTTCGCGCCACATCCTGTGAGAGCACATTTATTTTTAGGCCTTTGCATGTTTCCACGTGGTTTTTTGATCGCGACATGGAAATTGGATTAATTATTGCGAGCATTCACCACTACTACACGGGACGACCCTCCTGATGACGATGGACGCGTTGTTTTACAAAACGGATTTCCGATTCAATTAAAACGGAAAACAGCACTGCTCGCAGATTTGGCCAATTACTGAAGCTTTTTCGCAGGGCGCGGGGTGGAAAACGCAGGGTTATTTTCCGGCGGGAGCACGTGTCGGGAACATTTCGGGGGAATTATTTTCATTAAACGTAAATTAAGCCGATCTGACGGGAGCCTTCAGCGATAATAATGAATTATTTTCCCGGAATGTTACCCAAACAGTGTTATAATTGATTACTGGGAACGTCACGAATACCGCAACGGAGATTGTGGTGAAACTGTGGAAAATATAACCGTGGATGTTTGATTTATCAAATCATTAATTTTTCCTTAAAAAGTCGAAAAAAATCGTTGTTGAATTGATACTTGAAAGTCTTTTCCGATGAGTCATGATTTGAAGACCAGACAACTCTTTCTCATAAATACCAACTTTTCATTGAACTCTCCCTGCCAGGTCTTCTCGTCCTACCTGCAGTTCTGCGGCATCGGCCTGCGCAACGCCCAGCTGTACGAAAAGTCCCAGCTCGAGGTGAAGCGCAACCAGGTGCTGCTCGATCTGGCCCGCATGATCTTCGAGGAGCAGAGCACGATCGAGCACATGGTGTTCCGGATACTGACGCACATGCAGAGCCTCATCCAATGCCAAAGAGTTCAAGTGAGTATCGCGCGATCTTCAATCTTGCCTACGAAATGACCTTGACTGTTGACGCTTTGACAGATCCTACTGGTGCACGAGGCTTCCAAGGGGAGCTTCTCGCGCGTGTTCGACTTTGAAGCCAATGATCTCAGCGGGGACCCGGAGGCGGAGGACGCGCGGACCAGCCCGTTCGAGTCGCGGTTCCCGATCAACATCGGCATCACCGGTTACGTGGCGACGACCGGCGAGGTAAGTGGCGCGGTTTTGAGGTTAGTTTGAGGGGTTTGATCGTTGGTCTTAATTTGCAGACTGTAAATATCTGCAACGCGTACGAGGACGATCGCTTCGACCCGAGCGTCGACGACGGCCAGGGCTTCCGGCACAAAACGATCCTCTGCATGGCGATCAAGAACTCGCTCGGGCAGATCATCGGCGTGATACAGCTGATCAACAAGTTTGACAGTCTGGTGAGTATGAGCTTCGGTTGAGACGAAGGTCCAACGATCAACGTGATCTTTTCGCAGATCTTTACCAAAAATGACGAGAACTTTGTGGAGGCGTTCGCGATCTTCTGCGGGATGGGAATTCACAACACGCACATGTACGAGAAGGCGATCGTGGCGATGGCCAAGCAGAGCGTGACGCTCGAGGTGCTCAGCTATCACGCGTCCGCCACGATGGACGATGCGACGCGGTTACGGGTAAGTTACGGGAGGGTGATCGTGGGTTGATCGCTAACTTAATTTGGGATCTCTCCACAGCAATTGAAGGTGCCATCCGCGGCGTTCTACCAGCTGTACGACTTCAAGTTCGACGACCTGGAGATGGAGGACAGCGACACGCTCAAGGCCTGCCTGCGAATGTTCCTAGATCTGGACCTGATCGAGCGGTTCCACATCGACTACGAGGTGCTGTGCCGGTGGTTGCTGTCGGTGAAGAAGAACTACCGCAACGTCACGTACCACAACTGGCGGCACGCGTTCAACGTGACCCAGATGATGTTCGCGATCCTCACGTCGACCCAGTGGTGGAAGATCTTCGGCGAGATCGAGTGCCTCGCGCTGATCATCGCCTGCCTGTGCCACGATCTGGACCACCGCGGGACCAACAACTCGTTTCAGATCAAGTTTGTAGCATCAACCAGACTTTGTTCAATTGATCCTAACCTTCCCTTTGTAGAGCCTCGTCACCGCTCGCTCAACTGTACTCCACGTCGACGATGGAGCACCACCACTTTGACCAGTGTCTGATGATCATCAACAGCCCCGGCAACCAAATCCTGTCCAACATGTCCTCCGAGGACTACAGCCGGGTGATAAAAGTATTAGAGGACGCGATCCTGTCCACCGACCTGGCCGTGTACTTCCGGTAAGACTCTTAAAATCTCTCAACCTCCTCGACCCAGTTCTAACCCAAATCACCCAAAAAACAGAAAACGCGGCCCCTTCCTGAACTTGGTCAAGCCAAACACGGCGCCCGCGATGTGGCAGGCGGAGGAACCACGATCACTCCTTCGTGCGATGAGCATGACCGTGTGTGACCTGGCCGCGATCACCAAGCCGTGGGACATCGAGAAGCGCGTCGCGGAGCTGGTCAGTTCGGAGTTTTTCGAGCAAGGCGATATGGAGCGGCAGGCACTCAACATTACGCCGATTGTGAGTTGTGACTGGTACTTGGTTTGAAAGTGGTTAACGTTTTTTTTTTTGTTTTAGGACATTATGAATCGCGAGAAGGAGGACCAGCTGCCGATGATGCAGGTTGGGTTCATCGACTCGATCTGCCTGCCGATCTACGAGGTACGTCTTGAAGCGTTTTTTTTTTAACAAAAAGTTTGGTTAACTTTAGCGAAGACACCAACCTGCAAGCTTTTTTCTATTTCCAACAACTCTATTACGGACTTCAATACAATGGATACGATGGTTATTTGAATGTGAGACCAGTAAATTGATTTACTTGAAACTAAATAATCGCGATCTATGAATTCACGATACTGCACTACTACACAGGTCGCGCTAATATCATCTGAGTGCATTCCGAGTCGCTTCTCAAATTTCTTTGTTCGTTCCGAGTTCGTTCCTCAAATTTCTCCGCTTGCTAGTTTGTTTGTCTGAAAGTTTCCCAGTGAATTGATACCGTAATGACGAAACAAAAAATCGAAAAATCTCGTTCAGACAGCGTTTATGGAGTTTTGCTGTCAGTGTAAGCTTGTTGATGAAAAGAAGTACACTGAAACCCCGATGGTTTGACACCAATTGTTGTCAAACGAACGGGGACACCATTTAGTTTGACCTCCTGTTTACACAGAGCTAACACTTACTACCAAACGTGTGGTTTGATAGTAAGAGTGCGTCACTTTTTAGTTTGCCTTTGACCAACCAACTTTTAACAACAAACTAAAAAAGTGTCAAACGAAAAACCACCGGGGGTTGAGTGTATCGAAATTCATAAACTTGGTTAGAAACTTTAGGAATTCTGGTACTTCTCTGGTACAAGCTGACAAATTTCTACTATTTAGGATTTGAGTTACTTTTCTTTTTTTTCAGTGTATCGCTTTTGCTTAGTACTTCAAAACTTCTAAGCATGGTGCTCCCAACGAATAATTGCCTAAAACCAAATCTCGGAGCGTATGTTGGTGTCCATACGCTTCTTCGTCCCCTGTAGGTTCAGAATTGTGTTGTTGTATGAACACTCCGTGCTTAAACTCAATCCACCTCAACAAATCATCTCTCTGCGATGCAACTTTACGCAGTAGGCCTGGCCGCTTTAACAATTGTAATGTTTCAATGCATTCTAATGCAATGGCGCATAGCAACGTATAGTTCAGCAAATTTTGTGAGTTGATTGTAGATGACGGCCGTAAGTTCCGTACTTTTCTAAGTTACTTATCTATTTTACTTTACTTAAATGTTCTAAGCCAAATCATTGTAGATAGCCCATAAGGCTTTCTCCAGGGTCCCTTCGAAATATTGGCTGCGCTAGGGTTTGATTAGTTGTTATGGTATGCAATTTGCAATGAAAAAGCTTATGGATAATATTTGTTTCTATTTTTAAGGTTTTGCTGATTTTTTTTAATTTTAACCAATTAATTAAAAGCTGTTTTGAACGAAACTACTGAAAAAAAATTGTTCTCTGTTTAACCTTTTGAAAGTAGCGTGCAGTGTTGCAAATCGACGCCGTCGTGCTATCTTGTCGTACGTCGCTATTTGACGTTCCGAAACGCGTTTAATGGTTGGCCTTGAATAAACAAAAACGAGAGCACGCAATGTAAACAATAACAAACACGTTTTGTTTGGTTGAACATTCTGTGCATTACCCCTAAGTGTGGTTGAATTTGGTTGCCGGAGTCCCGAAATATAATTGAAAATGTTTACGGCAGTCTAGCTCGTACTCGTGTCTAACGCCTTCTTACCTGAAATCCCTTTGACCACCTTGACCGCACTTACATCAATTTTCAGGCTGTGTCAAGATAGCACGACAAGATTGAAACTTCTTTTATATGAAAAATGACTAAAATGCACGGAGTTTTATCGGTTTTTATGATATATCTCAGGATTGAAATCGAATGTTGGGAATCTGTTGAGGTCAAAAGGATAGGCATTGTGAGCTGAACAAAATGGCGTTCTTAACTCAATTGGCCCAAAATGCACGTACGGCAAGTTAACACCACGGTGACGAAATGATAAGAAATGTCTTGAGAGACCTTTCAAATATAGTTTCCATGAAGTTCGATCACTTTTATTGCAATAGTCACCTAATAAAACAAACATTTTTGAAAATAGTTTAAATATGTCGAAACAAGACACTGTTTTTACAAATAAGCATCAAAACAATTAAAAAATCAACTAATGTTCCATAAAACGTGCTTAGTGAAGCCACAGACGATCTCAACCATCGCCCTCCCATTTGCCCTACCCAAGTCCAAAAGAAAACCCGAAACAAACTCCACTAAAAGTGTTTCCCTTGCTGCTTCACCGCGTGGAAAGAACGAATTTGGCGCTCATCAAAAAGTTACGAACCAAAGTTTCACTTACCGGTATCGTCTTGGTGGGCATTCAAGGCAATGCTGGCACTAATTTAGACGGGAAGTTCCGTGGAATAAAAGTAGGGGTGATGTTCGTAGTTTGATATCAGGTTTTCAAGATTTTTGATCTTTTAAATGTTTTATAAAATGCCATGCGTCTCCATTGAACTCAAAGTTCTGTTAGCCTTTTGATGGAGACGCATGGTTCTTTACCAGAATATAGCTCAATGTACTCACAGACAACAGACGTTTTGGCTTGATCACCACCCCGTGTAAAAACATGCAACGGTGTTATCAAGAATGTCGTCGCAGAGGAGATTTGACCACACTCCCGCGCTGCTCTCAAGTGTAAACAAAAACATTGAAAAGCACGTGGTTGGGCGTATTCTCATTCTCATCCAAAATTTCATTCATCTTTTCGTCGAGAAATAGTTTTGAAATGTCGAAAGAAATTATTTAGAGTATCGCTTCAGATAATTGTTGGTTAATTTCAGAGCAAAAAAAATAATTTATTTTGTGGCTCCTGCAGAAGCTGTGGTGCACTGCAGTATATATTCAGGCTTATTCTTGCAAGTGGCAATAGACTACGGGATGGTGTTAGTGTATCACCCGCCATGTTTTTACACATGATTTTCAAATTATTTTGTTCTAGTGCTTTTCAATGTTTTTGTTTACACTTGAGAGCAAAATCAATAAGAATCGGAAATTTCATTGGGTTTAAGAAACCTTCTCGAAGAAGAGTTGAAAAGTGCAAAATAAATAAATTAAATTGATTGAAATTCCATTCTAACTTCAACACTAAACTGGACTGTAATAAATCGGCCAGACCTACTGCGTCACATTAACTGCAGAGACATTCCGTTAATGGATCACATTTCACATAATCAACCGGAATTCATAAATATCATACCAATTGGACACAAATCCAGAAGAATCCTTATTTTTATCTCAATTCCTAATCAAAATATTTATACTTTTCTTCCTCCAGGCCTTCGCCTCCCTCTCGAACAAGCTGAACCCGCTGGTGGAGGGCGTGCGGGACAACAAGAACCACTGGCTCGAGCTGGCGCGCTCCTCTGAGGACAGGTTCGCCAACAACAACAATGACACCACCAGCCAGAACAATAACAAAAACAAGACCAACTTGAGTGCGGGGTCCAGCTGCAACAGCAATAGCAACGCGACTACTCAAAATTCCAGCGAAGAAACCAGCGAGGAGAGGCGACCTTCGGTGGGATCATCACCCGCGTCCCGGAGGTCACCCAACGGCTCGCCGACACCTCCGGCCACCGTCCAGGACAGTGACAACCACAGCATAGGAAGCGCCGGCCACGCGGACATTGCGGAGAAGATTGTGGGCCGGCTCGGGGTCGATCTGACCACGTCGTCACCGTTCACGGAAGTTCCGTCCTACCTGATGGGCAAGAAGGAGAACGGCTGGGTGGGCGGTGGAGCCGCTGGAGCGGGCGAAAAAGTTCGCCTGCTGCGGTTGAGTTCGCTCGAGGCTAAACCGGCCACCGGCGAGCAACCCGTTTCGGACCAATAAATCAAACACAGAGACAACAACAAAAAGCAAAAGCAAGAACTGGACTAAAGTATTTTACGATTTACCGTAACCCAGCAAAAACGAAACGAATTTATTCCTAAATATATTTACACAAATCAAACAAGCACGCAGCAAGTAAGCAAGCAAGACGAGGCGAGGAGCGACCTCGGCCTCGAAAAACACTTTGACTGGGAAACAGTGAGAAAGGCTTCGGAGAATGATTTTAAAAACAAACACAAACGCAAATACACAAAGTATAACCAGTTTTTTAAAACATTATCTTTCACAATGAAACGCTCTCTGTATTTTTTATTTTCCGAAGATGAAAAAGTGTTTGGTTTTCGTTTGCAGAAATGAAGTCGGTTTCAAGCGAAAATCCGTCAAACTAAGAAGCTGGAAATTGAAGAGGCTTTGATCAACGAACCTAAGGTTCGTGTCTTTGTACTGTCATCTGATACTGATGGTTAGTGTCTCTGCTAAATCTTTAAATACCAACTGTTTAGCAGAGATGCCAACCTGCACATTTTGTTGGCTCTCAAATATTTTTCAACGAGTTTAAAGCATAAATTTAACACTTCAGACTTTTAAAGGATTTAAAGCATAAATTTAACACTTCAGACTTATAAAGGATTAGATAGTATAGCTGGAACAATATTTTATTTCTATTTACCATTTTTTTACAATTAACATTCAAATTTTCAATGTGAACAAGTCTCTTCCATTTTCAGCTCGAACAAATTGAACTTCCGTAAAAGCCGCACCCAACTAATAAAACTACAACAAGGTTCAATAATATCAAAAAATGCAGCACTAGTCAGCAGATTAAAATGTAATTGTAAAGTGATAGGTGATAAGCACAGCGCCCCCCTACCTAGAATTAGCTCGTAAGTCAGAATATCGTCCTCGTCCTCTTCCGCGCGTGGCCACGTCGTCTAAATACACCTACGTAGAGAAGAAAGCTCATAAGTTAAGTTTAGGAGGAAGGAGGAGGAGGCGAACAAATGTGCGTGCGTGCGCGGGCGTTATGCAAGAGTGTGATCTTTGAAATAATTAGGCATGTAAGGTTTAAATAAAGTGTAAGAAAAAAATTAAACACAAACAAAACAAAAAACCCTGGACCAGGTCGAACGGACAAAGAAAGAACGAGAAATTTAGGAAGAATAAAACAAAAAAAAACGAGTGTTAAAACGGTAGAGGTGAAACGCGGACCGAATGTAAACTAAAAACTAGATTCAACCTCTACTAATTGTGTTACATATTATGGCGATGTTGATAAACGTTACTTGAGATAGTTTAATGCAAATCCTCTGATTTCTTTCTAGTAGATGCGGTAAGATTTGTGTACCACAAAAAACAGAAAAAAAACAACTTCAAAAAACCCGAGAAATGTCACAAATAAATATTTCCTATATTTGACAAAACTTGCAGTTTTATTTGCTGAAGCGTTTTAACTTGAACTCCCCACCTTCAACGCTATAAGATGTCATTTCCTTTGAGAATGATTCTGTTATCAAGGAGTATCCTGCACATGATCGCATAAATGTCCCATATGCATTTTCATCGTTTTTGAGTTATTGATGTAGTATGGTTCGAAATAATGTGCTCTTACAAAAGAGCCCACAACATCCATTATATAAATCCTGCTGAAGCCTCAAGCTATCGGCCCATTAGTTTGCTTTCATCTATTAGTAAATTATTCGAAAGAATAATTCTTAATAGAATGATGACGCACATTAATGAAAATTCAATTTTCGCTGATGAGCAGTTTGGATTTCGTCTTGGGCATTCAACTTCTCATCAGTTGTTGAGAGTTTCAAATTTAATTCGATGCAACAAATCTGAGGGCTATTCTACTGGCGCTGCTCTTCTAGACATAGAAAAAGCATTTGACAGTGTTTGGCATAAAGGTTTGATTGCGAAATTGAAAAGGTTTAATTTTCCGATTTATATCGTGAAAATTATTCAAAATTATTTGACGGATCGTACTCTACAGGTATGTTATCAGAATAGTAAATCTGATCAACTACCTGTACGTGCTGGCGTCCCTCAAGGAAGCATTTTGGGTCCAATTTTATACAATATTTTTACTTCTGACTTGCTTGATTTGCCCCCAGGATGTCAGAAATCACTTTTGCTGATGATACAAGCATCTCCGTCAAAGGTAGAAGCCTTCGTGTCATCACAAGAAGATTACAAAAAAGCTTGGATATGTTCAATTCTTACTTGAAAGAATGGAAAATTACTCCAAATGCTGCAAAAACTCAACTTATTATTTTCCCTCACAAACCAAGGGCTGATTGTCTTAAACCAAAAAGTCATCACATTATTAAGATGAATGAGGTAAATTTAAAGTGGGAGGATCAAGTGAAATATCTTGGACTTGCTTTTAACAAAAAACCTTACTTACAAGGATCACATTGAAAGTATACAGGTTAAATGTAACAAATATATTAAATGTTTGTATCCACTTATAAACAGGAATTCTAGACTTTGTCTCAAGAATAAACTGTTAATTTATAAACAAATTTTCAGACCTGCCATGCTTTATGCTGTGCCGATCTGGACAAGCTGTTGCTTAACCAGGAAGAAAAAACTTCAGAGGATTCAGAACAAAATTCTGAAAATGATTCTGAAACTTCCTCCCTGGTTCAGTACCAGTGAACTTCATCAATTAGCCGAAGTTGACACTTTGGATGTTATGTCCAATAAGATAATTGATGCATTTCGACAAAAATCATTGCAGTCTTCAGCTGCATTGATCCGCTCTTTATATAGTTTATAAGTTAGTTTTAAGGTATCCCTTTTCCCTGTTGTACATGTAGGCCCTCTTACATTTGAAATCACTGAATAGCGAAAGCTACAATATTTCATGAATAAATGAAAGTTGCTAGTATTTAAAATTGAGTTGAAAAGTCATCGATTGTGATTGGACACTCAATAATATTTTAACTGAATGAATGTACATGGAAGAGAAAATCTGAATAAATATAAACTAAAAAAAAACATCCATTACATTGTTCTAGAAATCAGGAGGAAATCCAGTTTTTTTCGTGAAAACTCATCACGTAGCCTTATGTGTGGGACAAACTTCAAATGCGTTTTACTCCGCTTGCTGTTTTTGCATTTGGGACATTTATGCGAACATGGGCAGTATCGTTGTATGTCACAATGAGGGGTAGGTGTGGCTGAATGGTTACGCTGTTCGCTTTGTAAGCGGAAGGTTCTGGGTTCGATTCCCATCTGCTGCTATCGAGAAATTATGGAAAGAAGGAATTCTGAACACATGAATATGAACGAAAAATTCATTAGCGCGCGGCCGGGGTTCGATCCCTCGTTCTTTGGGCCAGCAGACAAAAATGCTAACCAAAAGACATTCGAGGCTTAGTTGACTAGAAAGATTAAGAATGCTATAAGAATCCAAGAAACTTGATTGGAATCTGTGAACCTAAGAACAGGACAATGTACAATATTGAATGCAAAGTTGAATTCAAGAACTTTACTGGTTGCATACTCGTTTGGCAAATGTTGAACTTTCAACAGGACCAGAATTCATCACAAAAAGCTTGCTGAACCGAATTGGAAAGCTTTCGAGATGAATCTAAGAACATATGAAGAATTTAGGACTATAAATAACTTTGTCCGGCCACATCACTTACCACGCTGAATCCTGGCTTCATACCTATCTTACTAACCCCCTCAAATCTCACGTGATACTTTGTCGAAGACGCAACCGATTTAACGGTCTTCATCACTCAAGTATCGGACTAAAATTCCCATCCACCTCCCCGTGTCTTACCACTGGTCGTGGCCGGCATCGGTATTGATCAGCATGTTAGGGACCTTTGAAAATTGCGAAGAGTGATGATTGGTTCCTACTTTTCATCTGTGGTCCACGGAGCAATTCTTGGAGGTCTTGGGCAATAACAGAGTAGCAACTACGGGTAGACACCAATGCTAGTGCTAATGCTATTATCATTGTATGTCACAATACTTTGTTGTATGCATTTAGAATCATTAGTTTTTCCGTGTTGAACACAAGTTGTCACTGTTTCGTTTGACTTTGTCAAACCAAGGGGGGTCAAACGAGAAAGTGACCAAACACCGTGGTTTGTATGCATAAAATTTCATTCACACTTGGCTACGATAGCTTCGAAAGAGTAGACGTGTTGTGACGTGCGCGCTAAAGGCAACGTTGCTTGCCTCGAGTTTTTTGACGGATGGAGGTGGAAGAGACCTCCGAGACGGATGATTTTCAACTCATCCCCGGAAATCGGAAGCGGAAGAAGTCCCTTGAGGTCACCGGAGCTATCGTCGGAGAAGAAAAAGTGGAGCAGAATCTGCTCAACAACAACAAGTTCAGCCCGCTAGCGGATAACAAAAACAACAACAATGCCAGCCCAGCAGGAGGAGGAGACGTCCCGGCGGTTCCTCCACTCGGCCAGTCGGCAGGTAAACAAAAGCAACCGCCTTTTGTGGTGAAGAACACCACGGATTTTTACAAGCTCGTGGCGATAGTGGAAAGTTGTAAATTTGGTTTCGATCCTATTTACAAACTGACCCGATTTGGAACCAAGGTGACCTGCTTCTCTGTCAAAGATTTTGACAAGTTGCAGGAGCTTCTCCAGAGGAAGAAAGTGGAATTTTACACCCACGGCCGAAGAAGCGAACGATTTCACCGGGTCGTTGTTCGTGGTTTACCTGATCAACTGAAACCGGATGAGGTCAAGAACCTGCTGAAGAGGGATCTCAAGCTGGACGCGCTGGAGGTGCATGTCATCAAGCGGAAGGAAAAGTCCACCGTGGACGAAACTCCGTACATCGTGGTCTTCCCCAAGGGATACACCAATCTGAAGAAGCTCTCTGCAATGAATGTTGTGGCAAGCACTATCATCCGGTGGGAGGCCTACCGGAACAAGCAGCCGAACGTGACTCAGTGCAGGAACTGCTTGCAGCTGGGTCATGGAACCAGGAACTGTCATCTCAAGGGGAGGTGCAACAACTGTGGGGGTCCCCACAAGACGGACGAGTGCAAAGTCCAAGAAGCAGAGTCGAAGCGGTGTGCCAACTGCTCTGGAGCTCACGAAGCCACGGACCGCAGCTGCCCCAAGCGTGCGGACTTCATCCAGAGGCGCCAGCAGGCGTCGAAACCGAAACCGCCGGCAAGGAAGGCGGAGAAGCAGAGTCCAGCAGTTCCGGCGTTCACGCCGGCGGAGTTCCCTCCGCTGCCGGGCGCAGTTCCGGACGGAAAATCGAAGGATCGCCCTCGCCCCGCAGGAAAAAGCCAAGGAAGCAGTGGCTCCCGAGACGGTGGAGCCACGAAGGAGGAAGCCGGGGAGGTGCTCTACAGTTCGGCTGAGCTGTGGGGCATTTTCTCCGAGTACATCGGCAGGTTCAAGACCTGCAAGACCCGCTTGGACCTAGTAACCCTCGTCAGTTACATGATCTCTAAGTATGGAGTTTAAGGAGTTGTTGTTTTTTTTTGTTATATATTAGTTATTTAACGATCCTCGGTCCCAACCTGGTCACAGCACCTAAAAGGACCTAATAAAAATAAGTTATGAATAACAAAAAAAAATTGCATATTCTAAATAAATAAATATTTCTTACTACGGGATAACTTGGTTTTGCCATGCTCATTTCTATAACAGATTTCAGATTTCTATTCAACGTCGTCTTCTACATTATCTGAATAAAGTGTGTGTGGAAACTGTTTCCCACCAAATTTGATTCTCTTACCTATTATTCTAAGTAGTGTTAATTTCTGCCAACTCAGTAAATAACAACGAAGTAAATGCACATGTGAACGTTTTTGAGTCATTGTCACCAGCTACGAGCCGAACGTGCAATCCATTTTAACTTAGCACATTAAAACCTTCGCCCAAAATTTCTGGTTCCATTGAGCCTGGCGAACCAAAGTAGTTCTTGCAAAACTCTTGAGTTTTTCCATGTGTGACTTGCCCAATAATCACTGCCGTCCCGGATTTCGTACTATATCCACTTCCGTACGTCCCTTTCGGCCACCCACCGTCAATGTGAACGTCCACACAGGGTAATCAGTTTTCGTCGAAAGTTGTTCTCAATTTCTTCTCCTCATCAATTGCCTCGTTTATGATTTCGGATTTTTTTAGAAAATCAAAAATTAGCCGGTAAAATAGCTTCCTCTTAAGGCCCTCAGTTAATGCTGCACTTCATTACATGAGCAACACTTGGCTAGTTTCTTAGTTTCAAAGAAAGACCTGAACTTAAACAAGTAATTGTAGTTCGTGATTCCTCTAGGAGTAATTTGTAGAAATGCATTTGTATGAATTTTAGCGTTTTTATAAACATGTTCATTTAAAGTTAAATACAATTAAAGGGGAATGTACGTACATCTTCTGTTACTAATACACTTACTGTTGTGAAAAATCGTTGTGCTCACCTTTTTTGTTGTTGCAATATTTCAGTTTCGTGAGTTGAAATGGTTTGTAGAGTTGTGAGTGGAAAAAAAATAACATGCAGGCTCCAAAAATACATACAGGCTCCTATCGGCTATTTACCTGAAGTCGCACCGGATTATGATCTTTGAAGACATGTTCCACAATCAATAGCGCAGTCAACCTCCTGTAGTCTAGTGGTCACATCATTAATCTTAAAAGCGGAAGGTCATAGGGAAACTTCGGAGTGGCAGCCTTCGGTGTTTGGAGGTAGTAGCTTCCGTATTATTATAACACGGTTGCTTCACGTGCTCTTCAAGCATATGATCAATTACTATTAGGATATTCCTTTGCATCTCAATCTCATTTGTACTTTTTACTTACTGTAACGTAAGCCGGGGTGACATTGATAGGTTTTCAATTTATTTTTGAAATATTTTCCAACTGGTACCGTAATCTGGGGTGAATCGGGACTACAGTCTGAATAGGGACAGCAGTTTTTAGAGCACTTAAAGCTTTTAAATTTGGAAATGAATGTACACATTTTGTTGGCCTGAGTCTGTTCTAACCGAAACCAACCAGAAAAATCAAAATATTGTGCTCCAACATGGTTAAAACTGCTGTCCCAATTCGCCCCATGTGTCCCGATTGACCCCAGTTTACGGTAAGGTTTTTATCAAGATTATTATTTTTAAAACATGTACTGGGGACACACAAGGTCCAGGCACTATTTTTGAAAAAAAAAAAATGTTTTTTCGATACCGTTTAAAAAAATAGTTGCATTGAAAATTTTTGTTTTGAATTCCTGGGTGACTTATGACTATCATATTTTTTCTTGTTAAAAGCAGATTTATATTTATAAATTTTATGTTTACGTTAAATGTATTAAATGTATTGCACTGACAGTGCACAGGGAGATTAAATCAGCCCAATGTTGGATACAGAGCAGAGCAAAGGAAACAATTGTCTTGCAAAAATCCCTTGTAACGCTACCGAGAAGAGTTTATAATACATAGCGCACAAGGAAAGGAGTTAAAAAGAATCTGGATGGGAAAAAAAGATCTTGAAATGTTTAATAACTATAAAAATGAGTAACCCGTTACAAGAACAAGACCGGAAAAAACTTTGAAATATTCATGTTCTATTTTAACGATATTACTTTTTCACCTCGCCTATGGTTGAGCAAAGTCTAGAAATACATTTGGAAAAATAACAACAAGGTTGGGGACCATCCATAAACCACGTGGACACTTTTTTGGAAATCTCAAACCCCTCCCCTCTCTTGGACAATTGTCCATACAAAAAAAAAAACTTGTTGCAAAGAACTTTGTCCTAAGGGCTCTATTCTGGTGAGGTGTCAATCCAGAAAACCGAAAAATGTCGCGCGTTACGAAAATGTTGCATGTTTGGTACTGGGGAAGAGTTCTGCGACGCAACAAAGCACTGTTGCGTGGAATTTTCCACACAGTTGAAACAAAAAGCGAATGATGAGGTTTGGGATAACCGGCACAAAAAGGCGGGGCATCCGTCACCATTTCGAGCCAATATAAACCCCGCTCGATCAGCCCAAGAAAATCATTCTATCGCTGGACGCCGAGAAGTGAACAACAACCTGGACCTGGAAGCAGATGGCCTGGAGGCCCAGAAGCAGTTGGCCGAAAAGCAGCTGGCCTGGAGCAAGGAGCAGCCCAAGCGGAGGCAGGCCAGCCGGAATATTCTGGCCACAAGACACGGAGTGGCCAGAACCCTCAGGAGTGTTCCGATGGAAGGCCATACGAGACTGGGCAATATGGGTATCAAACTTCTTGGATTTTGATACTGGTGATGAAAATGGCCATTTTGACAGTATTGGCCACAACCTGGAGTGCCGGTGCCCTCAGGGAGGTTGTCCCGGGAGGACATTTACCGAACCATACGATTTTGGGCAATATGGGTATCAAACTTCTTGGTTTTCTGGTACTGGTAATTAAAATGGCCATTTTGACAGTATTGGCCACAACCTGGAGTGGCCGGTGCCCTCAGGGAGGTTGTCCCGGGGAGACATTTATCAAACCATACGGTTTTGGGCAATATTGGTATCAAACTTCTTGGTTTACTGGTACTGGTAATTAAAATGGCCATTTTGACAGTATTGGCCACAACCTGGAGTGGCCGGTGCCCTCAGGGAGGTTGTCCCGGGGAGACATTTATCAAACCATACGGTTTTGGGCAATATGGGTATCAAACTTCTTGGTTTTTGGTACTGGTAATTAAAATGGCCATTTTGACAGTATTGGCCACAACCCGGAGTGGCCGGTGCCCTCAGGGAGGTTGTTCCGGTGAGAAATTTATCAAACCATACGGTTTTGGGCAATATGGGTATCAAACTTCTTGGATTTTGATACTGGTGATGAAAATGGCCATTTTGACAATATTGGCCACAACCTGGAATGGCCGGTGCCCTCAGGGAGGTTGTCCCGGGAGGACATTTACCGAACCATACGATTTTGGGCAATATGGGTATCAAACTTCTTGGTTTACTAGTACTGGTAATTAAAATGGCCATTTTGACAGTATTGGCCACAACCTGGAGTGGCCGGTGCCCTCAGGGAGGTTGTCCCGGGGAGACATTTATCAAACCATACGGTTCTGGGCAATATGGGTATCAAACTTCTTGGTTTTTGGTACTGGTAATTAAAATGGCCATTTTGACAGTATTGGCCACAACCTGGAGTGGCCGGTGCCCTCAGGGAGGTTGTCCCGGGAGGACATTTTCCGAACCATACGATTTTGGGCAATATGGGTATCAAACTTCTTGGTTTTCTGGTACTGGTAATTAAAATGGCCATTTAAAAAGTATTGGCCACAACCTGGAGTGGCCGGTGCCCTCAGGTAGGTACTCCCGAGAGGACATTTACCGAACCGTACGATTTTGGACAATATGGGTATCAAAATTCATGTTTTTCGATACTGGTTATGAAAATAGCCATTTTGAGAGTATTGGCCACAGCCTCATAAGTTGGCCAACTGCGATCGTTTGACGTTTGATTGTTAATATTCGTTTTTTTTTTTTAAATGGAAATTGTTTGGGGGAAAATATTTAAATTTATTTAAACGCCAAGCATCAAAAGCTATAAAAATGCACCAAAAGCAGTGCATGAATCATTTGAAACAATAACTCTTTCGTGAATTTTTCGTTGGCGCTGAAAAGCGCCATTTTGTTAAATTGCAGCAGAAGTTGATTCTTGTGGCCATCTCCTCGAGCGTCCATCCAAATAGGCCTTGTTTTTCTCCTTCAACGTCATTTTGGCAGCAATTTCACGCACACGCTGGCGTGTTTCTTCTTCTCGGAGCTCGCTCTTGATTTCCTCCAGTCGTTGTTTTTTTTCCGCTGCTGTTGTTACAATGTTGTCGGTTCGAACGATGACGATGGAATGAAAATCGTTGGCAAAAATGCCTTCACGACTCCACGGCAAAACAAAACAGCCAATCAGAGAGCGGAAAGATTTTTTGCGTGGGTCAAAGCACGCGCTTGCTTGTTCAAGGCCAACTGCGATCGTTTGACACTTGCAAGCGAAAATTTTTAATATTCGTTCAATTTTTTTAAAAATGAAAATTTTGGGGGAAATATATAAATTAATTTAAACGTCATGCGCCAAAAGCTTTAAAAATGCACCAAAAGCAGTGCATGAATCATTTGAAACAATAACTCTTTCGTGAATTTTTCGTTGGCGCTGAAAAGCGCCATTTTGTTAAATTGCAGCAGAAGTTGATTCTTGTGGCCATCTCCTCGAGCGTCCATCCAAGTAGGCCTTGCTTTTCTCCTTCGACGTCGTTTTGGCAGCAATTTCACGCACACGCTGGCGTGTTTCTTCTTCTCGGAGCTCGCTCTTGATTTCCTTCAGTCGTTGTTTTTTCCGCTGCTGCTGCTGCTGCTACGATGTTGTCGGTTCGAACGATGACGATGGAATGAAAATCGTTGGCAAAAATGCTGCCTTAACGACTTCCCATCCCCACCAGTGCATTAAAAAAGCGAATGATGAGGTTTGGGATAACCGGCACAAAAAGGCGGGGCATCCGTCTCCATTCTAAGCCAATATAAGCCCGCTCGGTCAACCCTGGGAAATCAATCTATCGTTGGACGCCGAGGAGTAAAAAACAAACTGGACCTGGAAGCAGATGACCTGGAGGCCCAAAAGCAGTTGGCCGAAAAGCAGCTAGCCTGGAGCTTGGAGCAGACCAAGCGGAGGCAGGCCAGCCGGAATTATTAAGAGCCACCGGAATATTCTGGCCCCAAGACCCGGAATGGCCAGATCCCTCCGGGAAGGCCATACGGGACTTGACAATATGGGTATCAAACTTCTTGGATTTTGATACTGGTGATGAAAATGGCCATTTTGACAATATTGGCCACAGCCTGGAGTGGCCGGTGCCCTCAGGGAGGTTGTCCCAGGTGGACATTTAACGAACTAAACGATTTTGGGCAATATGGGTATCAAAATTCATGATTTTCAATACTGGTAATGCAAATGGCCATTTTGACAATATTGGCCACAGCCTGGAGTGGCCGGTGCCCTCAGGGAGGTTGTCCCAGGTGGACATTTAACGAACTAAACGATTTTGGGCAATATGGGTATCAAAATTCATGATTTTCAATACTGGTAATGCAAATGGCCATTTTGACAGTATTGGCCACAACCTGGAGTGGCCGGTGCCCTCAGGGAGGTTCTCTCAGGAAGACATTTACCGAACCATATGATTTTGGGCAATATTGGTATCAATATTCATGGTTTTCAATATTGGTAATGAAAATGCCAATTTAGAAAAAAGTTGGCCAAAAGCTGGAGTGGCTGGTGCCCTAAAGGAAAGTTTTCCCGGGAGACATCTACTGAACCAACGAGTATTGGCAATATGGGTATCACAACTCATGGTTTTCAATACTGACCATTTCGAAAAAAGTGGCCGCAATCTGGAGAGGCCGCTACCTCACGATTGTTCCGATTGGGGGACAAACATCGAACGCGAACCATACAGATATCATGGTTTTTTATACAAAGCATAAAGAGAAATTGAGCGAAAATAAAATCCAATGATGCTTTGATTTTATCTGACGCATAATTCAACAAAATGGCTTAGTTTTAAAAGCTTTTCTGCTAAGTTCTTTGTCATACTGCTCATGTGTAACATAACCACCTGCACCTTTTTTTTTGTATGGAACGTTGACAATCGCCAACTCCCTCCCCCTAAAGTGGTTTATAATGATAAAAAATTGTTTTTTTGTGATCACTGATCATTTCTATTGCATATTTCAAAAACGATTCCTGTTTTCATGAAATGCTCGTCATCATTACTGGAAAATTCATGTAGATTTTCTATCCGACTTTAAAACAAATCCATTATTTCAAGCAAGCTATTTACTTGTTCTTACATTTTCCACCGCAGTAAGTAACAACTATGTTAATGATATGGCACAAACATCTTTTTCAGATTCGAGGCCCTGAAAAAGATCGTTCCAAAATTATTATTGCCTTCAGCCTTGGCTTCTCTTAAAAACATGCACTATATCTGAGATGTTTCTTAGTTTTAAGGAAACTTTCCCAAGTCATCTTGCTGATCAATAGTTTCTTTGCGTGCTGCATTATTTGTTTGATTTTTTCAAGCTACAATTTACAATAGGTTTTCGATGTAGTCTCATTATCGCAGTTATTGTAAGGCGCGATTCCTTGGATGTAATTTTTGACGAAGAACTTCGTCTTAGGGCTCTATACAGGGTAGCAATCCAAAATTTCGCGAAGCGAAATGAAACCGAAAAATGAAACGCCTTCCCCAAGCAGAGGGGAAAATTACAAAAGCAGCGCGGCCGACGGTTTTGATATAAATATAAACGCCACCCCCTCCACAGCATTTGTTTAGTCGGTGGTCTACCACCGAAGCGAGAGGAGCTCAGCTCTTATCGCGAGCGCCAGCCTTCTCTCTTCCCTACAAAACCACGGGAAATTTGAAAGCTGGCTTCAGTCGGTGGTCTACCACCGAAGCGAGAGGAGCTCAGCTCCTCTCGCAAGCGCCACTAGGTGGCGTCTTCAGGAACTAGCCTTCCCGCTTCCCTACAAAACCATGGGAAATCGGAAGGCTGGCTTCAGTCGATAGTCTACCACCGAAGCGAGAGGAGCTCAGCTCCTCTCGCAAGCGCTTGGCAGTAGTGGCCACCACCTGGAGGCCCCGGGGATGTTCCGATAAGGGGACATTTGCGGAACCATAAGAGTTGGGGCAATATGGGTATCAAACTTTAGGGATTTTGATACTGGACATGAAATTTGACATTTTGGCAGCAGTGGCCATAACCTGGAGTGGCCGGAGGCCCCTGGGATGTTTCGATAAGGGGACATTTGCGGAACCATAAGAGTTGGGGCAATATGGGTATCAAACTTAAGGGATTTTGATACTGGACATGAAATTTGACATTTTGGCAGTAGTGGCCACCACCTGGAGTGGCCGGAGGCCCCTGGGATGTTCCGATAAGGGGACATTTGCGGAACCATAAGAGTTGGGGCAATATGGGTATCAAACTTAAGGGATTTTGATACTGGACATGAAATTTGACATTTTGGCAGTAATGGCCGCAACCTAGAGTGGCCGGAGGCCCCGGGGATGTTCCGATAAGGGGACATTTGCGGAACCATAAAAGTTGGGGCAATATAAGTATCAAACTTTAGGGATTTTGATACTGGACATGAAATTTGACATTTTGGCAGTAATGCTAGTGTGTTTGTAGTGGCCGCAATCCGGAGTGACCGGAGCCCTCGGGGGTGTTCCGATGAGGGGACATTTGCGGAACCATAAGAGTTGGGGCAATATGGGTATCAAACTTCAGGGTTTTTGATACTGGACATGAAATTTGACATTTCGGCAGTAGTGGCCACAATCCGGAATGACCGGATCCCTCGGGTGTGTTCCGATGGGGGGATATTTGCGGAACCATACGAGTTGCGGCAATATAAGTATCAAACTTCAGGGTTTTTGATACTGGACATGAAATTTGAAATTGGCGGAACCATAAGAGTTGGGGCAATAAAGGTATCAAAATGTAGCTGCTCCTCTGTGATGTTGCTGCACGGTAACGCAAAACGGAAATGAAATTAAATCCAGCCTCGGAATAGAGTTATCTACGTGCGTATGTATTGCGTGTACGTACACGAAAAAGATTGAGGTTAAATTTTGTACAGTCCAGCAAAACAAATGGCGTGCTAGTGTGCGTGAGAGCGGGCTTAGATAACTCTATCAGAATCACCTCGAAATTTACGAGCGATTACATATGTGTGTGTGTGAGTGTAAGCGCATGCAGTCCAAAAATCTCAGCCTGCTGCGCCCCACTTCAGCTCATAATTTTTGGATCGTCGTCGAGGCCATATCAGCTGCAGCAGAAGAGGGCGCAGAAGGCGAAAATTTCCCTAGGCAGCCCAACGGACAAACAACGAAGAACAACCGCTGCACCGCAGGAGAAGCAAACCACAGGCCAAGGTTCCGAAGGAGAGAGGAAACCGGCCAAGCCCGCGGCCCGTCCGCTGGTTGACGAAACGAATCTGGCCGCCATCACCCCGAAGGATCGGAACTTCGGAACGAATCGCCACTGCAGACCATCGGGAAAGAAGAAGAGCAGCTCCTCCACCATCGCAAGTGTAACGGACAAGAAGCAAAAGCCCCGCCGCAAGTAGCACTTAGGAACGTGGTGCTGATGCAGGTTGACCCAGACCAAAGCCATGGACATCTTCCTCAACGTTGACCGGAGAAGCGGCCCGAATGAAGCACTACACCTCGCGGAAGATTTGATAAACAAACGGCCCTTTTCAGGGCCACCAAATATCTCACGAAAGAGTTGTTCCTTCAAAATTTCCCTCTAAGAATGCTCCCTAAAAATTTAAAAAAAGATCGAATAAAAATCATTTCACCACAGAGTTAGCATGAAACCACTGTTTCTGTGTGGTAGAATGTCATACGCGCTTGTGTGTGTGTGTGTGTGTGTGTGTGTGTGTGTGTGAGCACGGAGAGGGAAAAATCGCCTGCTGCAAAAATGCACAAGTCAGAATAACTTTTTCGAAAATTTGAAGCCGTCGCCGATTGCTGGCAACAGCCTTCAAAAAACACTGGCTCAGAAAAAGCCCCATCGAAACGACGTTGAACGCTTCAACTTTATCCTCAGCTCAAGCATCTCCGCCGTCAGGTATTCCCGGTTTGGTTGACTCGTCCGACCGGGAACTGCGGCCCAGCTCGAGACTACCGTGTCTGTTTCTCGCCTTCACCTTTCCTCATTTGCTGACGCGTCGTCCCTTCCTCGTTGAAAGTCGAGAGTGAAATGATTGCGAAAATGACAAATCGACCTATATTTATAGATTTTTGTTTTGGCATTTCGCGGAACGATCAAATCTTGGTGGCGAATGCAGTAGGAAGGCAGAGAGAATGCAGTAGGAACGGCAAAATGAGGAAAAAATCTTGCGTGCTTGTGAAAAGAGGGGAAGTAATAGCGAAGTAGAAGTATAAAAATGCGTTCTACCCTTTCCACTCCACTCAGTTGCCACCGAGATGCTGAACAAGTCGGGTCGGCTCATAATATCTGAGCCGCAGACGGGTGAAGCAGCAGCAGCAGGGAGAGAGAGAGCCCCAAATTCTCTCTTCCGGAGAAGGATTTCTTCTGAAAAATTACCTTTATTTTCTAGAGAGAGAGAGAGAGAGAGAGAGAGAGAGAGAGAGAGAGAGAGAGAGAGAGAATCGGAGAGCAGCACCGAAGAGGGCAAATTGTGTGCGAATGCCGTAGAATGACACACCATACATACACACTCCCGTTTCATGGTACACGCTGATTGGGTTCGATGCGTCGAGTTTCCCTTCCACGGATGTTCGATTGATGTATCTAAATTCGTCACCTGAAAAGGCCATCAAAGACTGCGACCAACTACAGATACACCCGGGGACGAGCAAAACCGCCAGCGGAGGCAACTTTTAGGCAGTGGAGTAAAATCGTTTAACCTAGTAGACTGTGTGAAAATTGTTGTAGCCCTGTTGTATGGGTTAGTACAACGAATCTACTACGAGCTCGTGTAATTGGTCACGGCCCCGGGATGCACAGCCGGGTCAGTCAGGAAGCTTCCCCCAATTCGTTCAAAGATTTTGTTTACGCCAGTGGTGGCCAAAACCTGGAGTGGCCGGTGCCCTCAAAGAAGGTTCCCCCGGGGCCTGGGGGGACATTTACAGAACCATACGAGTTTTGGCAATATGGGTATCAAAATTTATGGTTTTTTGATACTGAACATGAAAATGGCCATTTCGACAGTGGTGGCCAAAACCTAGAGTGGCCGGTGCCCTCAAAGAAGGTTCCCCCGGGGCCCGGAGGGCCTTTTACAGAACCATATGAGTTTTGGCAATATGGGTATCAAAATTCATGGTTTTTGATACTGAACATGAAAACGGCCATTTCGACAGTGGTGGCCAAAACCTGGAGTGGCCGGTGATCTCAAAGCAGGTTCCCCCGGGGTCTGGGGGGACATTTACAGAACCATATGAGTTGTGGCAATATGGGTATCAAAATTCATGGTTTTTGATACTGAACATGAAAATGGCCATTTCGGCAGTGGTGGCTAAAACCTGGAGTGGCCGGTGCCCTCAAAGAAGGTTCCCCCGGGGCCCGGAGGGCCTTTTACAGAACCATATGAGTTTTGGCAATATGGGTATCAAAATTCATGGTTTTTGATACTGAACATGAAAACGGCCATTTCGACAGTGGTGGCCAAAACCTGGAATGGCCGGTGATCTCAAAGCAGGTTCCCCCGGGGCCTGGGAGGACATTTACAGAACCATATGAGTTGTGGCAATATGGGTATCAAAATTCATGGTTTTTGATACTGAACATGAAAATGGCCATTTCGGCAGTGGTGGCTAAAACCTGGAGTGGCCGGTGCCCTCAAAGAAGGTTCCCCCGGGGTCTGGGGGGACATTTACAGAACCATATGAGTTTTGGCAATATGGGTATCAAAATTCATGGTTTTTGATACTGAACATGAAAACGGCCATTTCGACAGTGGTGGCCAAAACCTGGAGTGGCCGGTGATCTCAAAGCAGGTTCCCCCGGGGTCTGGGGGGACATTTACAGAACCATATGAGTTGTGGCAATATGGGTATCAAAATTCATGGTTTTTGATACTGAACATGAAAACGGCCATTTCGACAGTGGTGGCCAAAACCTGGAATGGCCGGTGATCTCAAAGCAGGTTCCCCCGGGGCCTGGGAGGACATTTACAGAACCATATGAGTTGTGGCAATATGGGTATCAAAATTCATGGTTTTTGATACTGAACATGAAAATGGCCATTTCGGCAGTGGTGGCTAAAACCTGGAGTGGCCGGTGCCCTCAAAGAAGGTTCCCCCGGGGTCTGGGGGGACATTTACAGAACCATATGAGTTTTGGCAATATGGGTATCAAAATTCATGGTTTTTGATACTGAACATGAAAACGGCCATTTCGACAGTGGTGGCCAAAACCTGGAGTGGCCGGTGATCTCAAAGCAGGTTCCCCCGGGGTCTGGGGGGACATTTACAGAACCATATGAGTTGTGGCAATATGGGTATCAAAATTCATGGTTTTTGATACTGAACATGAAAATGGCCATTTCGGCAGTGGTGGCTAAAACCTGGAGTGGCCGGTGCCCTCAAAGAAGGTTCCCCCGGGGCCCGGAGGGCCTTTTACAGAACCATATGAGTTTTGGCAATATGGGTATCAAAATTCATGGTTTTTGATACTGAACTAAAATTGACATTTCGACAGTAGTGGCCACAACCTGGAGTGGCCGGTGCCCTCAAAGAAGGTTCCTCTTGGGCCCAGGGTAACATTAACCGAAACATACGGGTTGTTGCAATATGGGTATCAAAATTCATTGTTTTGATATTGAACCTGCAAATGGCCATTTCGACAGTAGTGGCCACAACCTGGAGTTGCCGGTGCCCTCATGGAAAGTTCACCTTGGGGGAACATTTAGGACATTTGCCGACAAATCTATGAAACAAAATACAATAATCTTATCCCAGATTTCACTAGCAATCCAAAAACTCATTCAAAATGTTTGGTCCTATGTCTTTCGGTTATGTCTCCGACATACCATCTTGAACTTTTTGGCAATATGAGTAATAAATCGCTGGGGGTAATAAATCGATAATTGCGAAATTATTGAAATTGAGAATAACTCTTTCGTAATCAATTTGAGCCCTAAAAAGGGCTTTTTAATGCTTGCTGTTGAAATTTACTTGGCTGTCGCCGATGGCTGGCAAGAGCCTTGCCAAAACATTTCCCCATCGCGAACAACATTGAACCCTTCCAGGTTCGGTCTGCCCCTTCGCCGCGATGCTTCTCCGCCTTCAGCTATCTTTATTGCCGCTGTGTCGTCCCTTCCTCGTAGACTGTCGAGAGTGATTTGAGTACGCATATGAAATAGATTTTCGTTTTGGGATTTCGTGGAACGAAGAAATCTAGGTGGCGAATGCCGTAGGAAGGCAGAGAGAACGCCGTAGAAATGTCAAAACGAGAAAAAAGTCTTGTAATGTGTGGGAATAAATCGTTTAATGTGATTCAAATTTGTTGTGACGCAAAGAAAATCTTTAACACATGGTTCAGACTGGCTCTTTGTAATGAATTGGAGTCCTGATAATGGCTTTTTATTATTTCAAAATATTTCTAAAAAATTGTTCAATGCCAAAAGTTTAATTGATGAAATGATTTCAAATCAACTGGCACGAAAATCTTGACATTACGATTAGCTGTGAAGCGTTTCAAAACTTTAGACGTTATCCAACGTCAAAATACCATAAGATCTTAGAGCAGAAATACCATAAGATCTTAGAGCAGAAATAAATAGATCTTAAGAAATAACCGTTTCGTGATTGATTTTGTGGCCAAGAAACGCAAATAATAAAACTATAAAAAAATCATTAACTTTTGTGTCCGAAGTTCTTCGTCATGATGGTTATGCCTGTAGCATTACCACTGCACCTTTTTTAACAAAAACTTTCGATTGAACTCGTGCGTTTTCGAACAGCATACTGGGAACTCCAGCAAAAATAAGCATGATGAAATGTATAATGTCAATATTTTTTTTTCTTTAAGTTATGTACAGAATGTACACGGAACAGTCCGATATTTATTAATGAGTAATTCAAGTTCAATGAACATAGTAAGCGATGATAAATGAAATGATATGATTTTTTCATAGAGCAAATCATCGCTGAGCACCTGTCAGCCTGTTAAATTCATCAACCACTTCTTCGATGCGTATCTCGTCACCAACATAAATCCCTCAAATTGGTCTTCATTTTCTAAAAATGACCCGGAACTTCGTCGATCAAGACCATTCAGGCTTCTTTCTCTTGGACATCTGAACCAAAAGTTTGCCGTCTGGAGCGCGCAACCGCAGAGTAACACAGAGCGAACAGTCCGATGGAATGTCATTTTATTTTTGGCTCCTTTAGGTTTGCTGGCAGCAGGCGTGTGATGTACAGCTTCGATTCTTGGTCGAATGATCGCCACCGCAATTGAAGCAGTTGGCTTCGATGTTCTCGTTGATTGTGTTGCAAGTTTGAGTTTTGTGCTCACCTCCGCAGGTTGCACAACGACTCTTGATGAAATAGTTCCTTCCACCATGTCCAAACTGCAAGCAGTTCGAACATTGCGTCACGTTACGGTGCACTGGACGATAACGTTCCCAAGCACGATGATGTTGAAAATTGCCCGAACTGCTTTCAGCTCAGACGGCGTTGTCGATCCTTTCTCGAGATGAACCAGGTACAGTTGATCACGATACTTGATGTCCTTGCTGTGTCTCGTCATACATCGTACATCCCACGGAGGACCTGTCTCATGAGGCGTTTACCTGGATCGTCATGGCTGTAGTATTCAATCTTTATGTTGTTCAAGAAATACCGAATAAAGTTGTAATGTTTTCTGAGAAGCCAACTTTAAAAAATCTTAATCCGTTTCAAGTTCATGGGATTAACTTTTATTTAGAGTGCTATGTATATTTTCTCTGGAAAACTACTCATATGAAACATTTCAACTATAGCTTTCAATGAGCTTTCGCGACCGAAAAGCTCCTAAAATTTCCCAGAATCAAACTGTTGCCATCCTTGTCGTTTTCCCCTTCACCATCCCTCACAACTTCATTCATGGTCGCGCATGCCCACGAGGCACGGCCTCCTTCGGTCATCATCAGGTTTCTAACTTGTTGATTGAGTCGTCATGGTTTCGCGCTGCCAGCCTCATGTGACTCGGAAAATAATGCTTCTGAATGGACTTTTGGACGGCGGCGTCTCTCTCCCACGCTCAATTTACTCAGAACTTTGGTGCTTCACATAAATGTGTGTGTATTTGAGAGAGTGAAACTTGAAAAGCGTCTTCGGAGCAAAGCAAACAATCAACAAACTTTTTATTTTGCTTTCAAATATTGGTACGCAAAAAGAAGAAGCGAACAATAAAAATGTTCAAAGCTCGCGGAGGAAATTCAACACCATTTTGCATACACACAAGCACGCACCCACACACAAAGGCCGAAGCGTTTTCTCGAATCATTATTTTGAAACTTTAGTCGGTGGAAGTCTCTCGGGAGAATCGCCCACGCACAATTTTCGGTCGACGTCGGAACGCAGCAGCCCGTGAGAGTGTCAGCAGCAGCAGATTGTTATTTGCGGTTCACGTGTTCCTCGGACGGACGGCCAGCCATAGCAGGGTGAAACGCGCAATAGAGTCACGACAGTTGTTGTTGTTATTGGTGGTGGTGCAGGACTGTGGGACGGACAGGAATTAAATTAATTTGGATAGTATTTTAAAAATATCGAAACTATGTCCATGGCGATCTTTAGTAATACAAAAACATACAGTCCAGACTCGATTATCCAAAGGCCTCTGCAAAATTTTGACTTCGGATAATAGAATCACGATTTTTTTTTCGTTGTCTTAGTTTTGATTGTTGAGCTTTAGTATGAACTACTCTAAAGTGATTTAGAATTTTTAAATCAAAGATGGAATATTGGAAAAATGCATTTTTTTTATTTTATATGCGATCAACAATTCAAATAAGGCCAAAATAGGATCGCAGAACTCGAATTTAATGTTTAAAGTAAAAAAAACTTTTTTTTTGTTCGTGATTCGATTTTCCGAAGTCCCATACAAACCTTCGGATAATCGAAACTTTGGATTATCGAGACTTCGAATAATCGTGTCTTGATTGTATTTGGATTCTTGTTTGGGAAAAAAAACTAGTTTTGACATTTTTATGTTTATAATTTTAATTTTTCACTAAAACTATGTATTTTTCGAAGATGTTTTTTCAATTTTATAGGATGTCCTTCTGAAAAGTCACTTAATATTGAAAAGTCGTTCATGTACATATCGATCAAACTCTTATTTATATGTTTGATCATTATGCCACCGCCAATAAAAAGTTTCTGATCAAAATTTTAAAGATTTCTACCTTTCTTAGAAATTACCCCACAGTCGTATATGTAAGAATCAACGCTACCAAATAAAAATCTTTTCTTTGAACAATTTCTCATTAAAAAACTCGGATACAAATTTAAGCATTGAACAATGCTAAACTAAAAGTATTTCATTGAAAAGCTGCTTAGTTTCCGAAATAAATTTTTATCGAATCATACCAAATTTTGATGAAATTCATGGAAACTGTTTTATCTGAATAATAAAAAATACTCCGCAGGGGTGATTAAAAAAGTCGACAAATCTAGTAAATTAGAATCGGAAACTTTTTTTTAGAGATTAATTTTTACTCAAATACGTAACTTAGAGGCTTCTTAGGTGTATTAAAAATAAAATTTGATGGATATATACAGGGCTTCCAGGTTTCCAGATAAATCTGGGAATGCCAAAACACAAACATGTAAACAATTTAAAGTTTAACAGAAAACTAGTACTACGTTTTGTTCAAAAACTCATGCCGAGCATTTTGCTACAAAAAGCTCATTAAAAGATGATTTCCATAAAAAGTTATATAACAAAAACTATTACAGAAATCAAAAAGGGTGCAGAAAAACTTTGTACACCTTTCGAAAAATTAACATAAATAATGTTATTTGTTGACAAATCACCATAAATCCAGTCTCCCAACTCCAAATAGGCATCCTTAGGATAAAGTTTATATAACTCTGGAAATTCTAAATAAAAGTTATCTAAACTTAATTTTGCAAACTTTTAATTTAACTAAATATCAATATATTACCATGGAATTGCTAAATAAACATTCTGGAGTGGGTATAACACCGTTTTGGGGGTCTTTGTATCGATAGAATAGATTTTTCGTTGGAATTTCGTACCAACCCGGAATTACGTCGTCGCAAAATCCGCCAGCATCCGAACCGGTCCACAATCCACAAGTCAACCTATGTGGCATCGGAAAGGGCATAAAATTTCCGATCTTTTGATACCCATACATCTAGATTTTCTATAAAACCCACGGTTTTTAAATACCTGGGCAAAAAGTAAGTTTGATCCACGAGAACAAAAATTACGAAAGTCCATACCGTAAACTGGGGTCAATCGGGACCAAATCAAACCATCCACATTAACGACCCCCGGGTCTTTTGTGGTCTCTATTGCAAGTTTCTGCTCGAACCTAGGAGTCCGAAGGCTTGAATGGGGAGAGCGCCCAAACTTCTTTCTACTCCAAGGAACCTTCCACCCCAGTGTTTGAACTGACGACCTTTGGATTGAGAGTCCAACCGCCGCCAGCGATTCCACCGGAGTAAGCTTGGTTTGGTGTGTTGTTTGTACTTATGGCATGGAGACGACTCCTACACCTGGAAATGACTTAACGGCCTAACAACCAAGGCCGGGACCGACATTTTACTTCCTCATCCGATGGAAGGTTGCAGCAGATGGGACACATGGGGCGAATTGGGACAGCAGTTTTAACCATGTTGGAGCACAATATTTTAATTTTTCTGGTTGGTTTCGGTTAGAACAGACTCAGACCAACAAAATGTGTTCATCCATTTCCAAATTTAAAAGCTTCAAGTGATCTAAAAACTGCTGTCCCTATTCAGACTGAAGTCCCGATTCGCCCCAGATTACGGTACATTTTTGGCAGGTTGCTCAAATGAAATCATAACAGAAAATCTGGCTCAAAACAAAAAAAAGTCGGATTTCCACCCCGATCGGTCATTCCTCAAACTCAAACTGAACCAAAACAAACCAGTTTTCAAATTATTTCTGATCAAAGTGACCGTTCAAAATCCATTTCGTACAGACTTTTTGTCACGACCGTATGGAATATTGAAATTACGTTTATATCACTTAATCCGCTTATAACTAAGTCAGTTTGAATCAAATCAATCTGCAATGTTCTACCAAGTTGTTCCAAATATAAAAATCCATGCATGTGCAGCACAGAAAATTTTAAGGTTGAATTTTGAACTTTTGGGCCAACAAAAGATGAAAATTGTCGTTTTCCCCATACACTTGGGTTCGAATTCCAATACAAATTTCAAATCGCCTGGGTACCTCCAATTGTGATTTACGTCACATTGCGAGAAAATCTCATGTTTTTTCATGAAATGTTACAAAAAAATATCGTTTCTGAGCGAGCAAAATAAAAATATCCAAAATATATGCCTCACCGTTTGTAATCATAGTAGCCAATGTTTTATGCTAAAAACGCTAATATTAATAATTTCGAGAAAAATTAGAATCCTGCGCTCCAATTAATCGCCGCAGAAAGATATCGTCGCAATGGAAAAGTATAGATGAGAGAGTAGAGTAGGCTTAGAAAAAATCAAACTGAAGTTGTCTGTCAATTTAAGAAAATCGTGATAATGCGCTCTGTACAGGTAATTTTAGTAGAATTCCTAAATTCAACAATTTTTCTAAAGTATTTTTTGTAGAAATGGCGACGGCGGCCACGACTTTGTCCGGAATGGCCAGGAAGATGACGTTGGCTGGACAATTCGCGTGTGGACGAAGCAGTTGTTGAAGCGACGGAGTTGTCGGTGCGGAAATGCGACGGCTACCCCGGGACCTGCTGTGGGCAGCGTGCTGCCCGTACTATGTCGTTTCCAAGTCATGTGTAGAGTCAAGTGTCGAGGATGTCGGAACCCGCATCGGGTCAATGGCAGGAAGGTGAGTTGGAGGGCATAACTATTTTTTCAAGAAGTTCTTTAAAACATCTAATTTTTTCCAGGTCCGCCCCACATTCTAGAGCTGCAGAAGAGATCAACCTGCACAACGCAATGGCCAGCGAGGCACTCTCCATAGCCACGACCACCGTACTAGAGTTCTAAACCACCAGCGACGTAAACCCGGTAGTTGGTTCCGGCCCGGAGGTGGCCAAAATGTACGCTTACATACCAAAAAAAAATACAATTTCAATGTGATTTGAACTGTAAACAATTTTTAAACGAAATAGAAGAAAAAAAACTAACTATTGTTTATTGGCTCGCATTTTTAATTTTTCAACATTCTCTGGCTGGCTGAAGATTACGAAGAATTCAACTACCTACACCAAAGAACTTAACAGAAAGCTTATAAGCTATTATCTATGGATTAACTTTGATTTCTGAACCGACCCAGTTGAAGATTGCAAAAGACGGATTTTCTCCAGCAGCTACGTGAAGGACATCGCGCAGATCAACCGAATGTGACCCATTCAACGGAGTGCAATTGCCTTCTTCACCTAGAAACCTAATTATCTTAATTCTGGGAAGAGGCACCATGTCAAACCACACAAATTCGAATTAACAGAACATTAATAAGAGCAAGTAGTACAATTTAAAATAATATTTATATTTTCCGTAAATATCACTTGCTGCCTGCAAGAAACCCACTCAAAACTCAAAATGATACATTTGAGCTGAAAATTTTGAGGTGAGCTGACAGCCATAGATCGCAAAAATCAACAAGATTGCTACGATGAATTCAAAAAACTATTGCGCTCGTATCTTTGAGACCCCTACAAGAAAATCACCAAAACTGATATTTTCTCAATACGCGCAATATACTAGGAATTTTGAAAATTCGTAACTTTTTGTGCACTAAAATGCAAATATCTCGGCTTTGCGTGGACATAAATAGGATGTTAAAAAAAGTAAAATGTTCTCCGTGAAATTTCCTATAAGCTGCATGTATTAGTTTTGGTTGCAATTTTTTGCTCGTTTTGCGGAGTGATTTTTGAAAAAAAATCCAATTTTTCCCCCTTAAACGCCCTGCCATGCCCAAACACCAGCTTCTATGGACTAAGTCTATTCAGGAATTTGTTCAAGGGACATTAAACTATGACTTGAAGCCCAAGGCGACCTAATTTTAATGACTTTAGTTTAAACCATTGTTGGGAATTTCTCGTTGTATGGAAACATTGTTCCTGACATCCTAATCTATCATTCTAGGGGTGAGCTTCGAAGTTTTGAACACTTTTTATTTTTTTTTGGGACGCCCTATTGGACAATGTACATACATACTCTCTTCGGGAATGTTGTAGAGCATCTTCCGGAGCATCCGAATATTAATCCGGTTTTAGTACAGCGTGAAACGTGGATTTTATAAATATCAAAATCCAAAAAAATGGGTTTTCCCATACAAATTTCCATAGAAAATTGATTCGCTTTGCGCAAAGTGAGGACTAAACCAATCGTTCCCAAACTTTGGGGAGTTGTTTAGGACCCCAAAAGGAACTGAAAATTGCTTTGCTCGCTAAATTTGGACAACTTTATTTTTTTCATACAACCATATAACACCCTATTGAACATGCGTTGGGCGTTCCAGTATTAAAAATAATATGGTTATGCCTGGAGTCACTCAACACTGAAAAATTTAATAAGGGTTCTAAAAATTAGTCCCTAGCACAATGTTTCAAAGTTTTTTTGTTTAGTTTACAATTACAAATTTTATGTCTAAACTGTTCAACAACCTGGTCAATTTTCCAGCCCATCGCGTACATTTCCACCCGGAGGAAATCCTTTTTGTCTCCAATTTCCCACACTCACAAACACTCGCTCATTCTCTCTCACCAGACACTACTCTCTTCACATCAAACTGTCCTCTCCCTCTCCCATCGAGGACACAGACTCCAAGGACCTGCCTGACGACATCCAAGCTCGGTGTCGGTCGGTCGGACGCTTCGTCAGTCGAGTTCTGGCCGTTCCGAGCGTTGGCAGTGGCTTGCGCTTTTACCCCGGGGGGACTCCGTGTGGACCGACACACGACGGTGGAACGGATTGTGGGTTCGAGTGTGGGTGTGTGAGTGTGTGGCGGGTGGCCACAGGTTCCGGAATCCTTGGAGCGCCGTCGCTGGGATAGCCCAAGGATATTGGAGGAGGTGCAAGTGCAAAAAAGAAGGTTCAAGGTTGTGTGGCAGGATCTTTGGAGTTTTGACGGGGTAAGGTGGTCTTCGAGTGCGTTTGGAGAGAAGTTTTCCCCCCCGAAAGAAACCGGAAGTGGAAGGAAAAATCGTTTCAAGTTTCATGCTTTTCGGTGGTGAAAAGGAAGAAAGTGGTAGGTCAGTGAAGTGGATATTGGCTAGATGAATTGTGTAACATTCTAGTCAACTGGAAGGAAGAGTGGTGTTCCCGAAAAAAAGTATTTTCCTCAATTAGGTGTGTCCAATTTCGGATATCTGTAAGTGCACTGTTGCTTCAACATTTAATTAGTCCAAGGGCACACAGAAAGAGAGACCAGAGATGAACCCCACGGATTATCTAACAGAGTGAACGCTCCCGTTCGGAAGGATCAAGGGACAAAGACCCTCCCGGAACCACCCCCGGGACACGCGGATTGGCCACGGAAAGGTAAGCACCACCGAAAATCCCGCACAGGTCAGCGCCACCGTTACGTGATCAGGAATAACAATTTCGTGATTTATCGGGTGAGAGACCTTGAGTGCTTCAGAAGTGGGTTGGGGTTGTGGGTGGTGGCAGGCAGGTCCACTTGTCTGTGTTTGTGTGCGACGGGAAAAATCGTAAATTTTCCCGCGTGTGTTCGGGATAACTTTATGGCCATCAGCCGCATTTCCTGGGGGAGAATATCCGGCCAACAGGACTCAGATAAGAACACACCATAAATAAAGCGACTCGAGGAAGCGTCTTTCAATTTTCCAAACGTGTGGACACTTCTCGTCCCTCTGGAAAAAGCTAGACAAAATTCTAGGAAAGCTCACTTTGAAAGGGAAAATAGAAAATGTCACAAAAAAAAAGAGGTTTCACCATCAAACGAGAGAATAAAGGCTTGAAGGTCCACCCGCGGGAAGGATGCTGCCGATGATGCACAGTGGTACAGATCGCAAAATTAAGTGGAAAATGGATTTTCCGAAAAATGGTGACGTTTTGGAGCTTTGGTGTCTTCAGAAGAGTTGTTGCAAATGGAAAGGGGCAACTTTTGGTTTTGTTGAAAATTAGGGTGGTTCACTATTAGGGTGATTTTGAAAATCTAACTTTCAGGAATATTTTTGGGAATTTTTTTGTCTTCTAAAAAGTTGTTGAGCTTGCCAATCCAAGCAACTTTGTCGAAGACACCAAAATTTTATCTCGCAATCTACGCCTTCTACGACCAAATTTAGAGCAAGCATCTGAGCAAACCTTCAAAAATCAGTTTTTTGAACGTAGCAATTCAGGGGTAAGTTTTAGAGAAAAGTGTAATTGTGGACACTTTTAGAGCTCTAAAAAACGAACATTTTTATTATCTGACAAGTCAATTTGGACTTAAGGGTTAAAAGTTACAGCCATTTTAATGTAAAAAAGATGCAAATTTAAAACTTAAATATCTCGAAATGGCGCAAGCCAAATTTCAAGCACTAGGTTGCATTTGAAAGAGGAGATCTAGCACTACAAACGCTGAAAAAATCTCAGGGGTGTTTTTCTTTAAACTCGAGATACCTCTATTTGAAAAAGTCTAATTTTCAAGGGAAAACCATATGGGACCACCCTAACGAAATTCGAAAATTTTCCAAATATATGTTTTTCTATGTAATTTTGCCCGCTGAATCTGAATCTGCCCTCAGAATTGAGCCAAAGTGTCAAACAAACAATTTTTGGTCATATTTTTGGTTTAAATGATAATTTTACATAAAAACCCAAAAGATGATCAAAAATCGATTTTTCGACACTTTGGCTCAATTCTGAGGCCAGATTCAGATTCAGCGGGCAAAATTACATGGAAAAACATATATTTGGAAAATTTTCGAATTTCGTTAGGGTGGTCCCATATGGTTTTCCCTTGAAAATTAGACTTTTTCAAATAGAGGTATCTCGAGTTTAAAGAAAAACACCCCTGAGATTTTTTCAGCGTTTGTAGTGCTAGATCTCCTCTTTCAAATGCAACCTAGTGCTTGAAATTTGGCTTGCGCCATTTCGAGATATTTAAGTTTTAAATTTGCATCTTTTTTACATTAAAATGGCTGTAACTTTTGACCCTTAAGTCCAAATTGACTTTTCAGTTAATAAAAATGTTCGTTTTTTAGAGCTCTAAAAGTGTCCAGAATTACACTTTTCTCTAAAACTTAACCCTGAATTGCTACGTTCAAAAAACTGATTTTTGAAGGTTTGCTCAGATGCTTTCTCTAAATTTGGTCGTAGAAGGCGTAGATTGCGAGATAAAATTTTGGTGTCTTCGACAAAGTTGCTTGGATTGGCAAGCTCAACAACTTTTTAGAAGACAAAAAATTCCCAAAAATATTCCTGAAAAGTTAGATTTTCAAAATCACCCTAATAGTGAACCACCCTAATTTTCAACAAAACCAAAAGTTGCCCCTTTCCATTTGCAACAACTCTTCTCAAGACACCAAAGCTCCAAAACGTCACCATTTTTCGGAAAATCCATTTTCCACTTAATTTTGCGATCTGGACCACTGTGTGATGGCAGCTGGAGGCGACAATTGAAGAGCCTTTTATGATGATTACAATAAGGTTCGGTGGAAGGAGGTCTGGTTGGCATTCTATTTGTGATGGAAATGAAACGGCGAAATTTATGATGAATTCGGTTTTATTGCGGGAAAATGAATTTGAATTTTGGTAAATAAATTCAAAGGAAAACGGCATATTTTATGCATGAATCTTGAAAATAATCATCTTAAAATAGATATAATATCAGTTTATGATCTTCAAAAGGCACTGTATCACATTTGGAAATGATCACAAATTCTGTGTCAAAAAAAAAATGTAACATTACATCAGGAACTGGAGAATTTTCATCAGTTTCTGATGAATATTCCTTAGGGTCACATTTTTAAACATTGTTTTAGTAAAATTACTCAAAAAAAGAGGCAATATTCATCCAACCAATATTTCAACCTCGCGTTCTCACACGAAATCGGAAAAGTTGCCCCGACTCCTCTTCAATTTCCGTGAAATTCTTTGGGGTCATTCTGGTCCTTGATCACGGATTCGAGGTCCATTTTTCAAAATTCGTTTTCGGGTGGTAAGACCCCGTTAATTTTTCGGGATTTTTTCTAAAACACATTTTTCAATGATTTAAAGCATAAAACTGTGATTTGATGGTGTACTCAAAATTCCAAAAATACTAATTTTTCATCAAAAAAAAATGAATTAAAGTCACTGCTATTTCCCGTTTTTTTTTTTTTGTTGGGTTTAGAACCACTGCGACCATTGAGTTGATCTATTGCGGTATACCCATTTTGTTATCGCAAATTTCAGGATGACACGTTACCATTTAGGGTTACGGTCATTGGCTGACACTGCGATGTACCCCAGTTTGGCAAGATTTCTAGGATGAAATCAACTACTGTGCCGGGGTTTTCTAGCCAGACTTCATTTGGACTTATTATGCCCTTATTGAAGATCCGTCTTCTATTTCCCGTTGCTCAACTGACAAAAATCGATGACATTTTATGGGCTATTCAATGTACTTTTCAAATCTGCAGTAACGCAGAGAGGTAATTTGTGGATTCAGAACATTTTTTTACATTTTTAAATGACGTGTTCTCAATTTTTTTATGATTTTTGATATGTACTGGTTTCACGTTGAAGGTTTTGCTGAAAACATATTTTGAACTTGTTCTAGAAGATCGATATCTTCAATCTTTTTGTAAGAAAATCCTTCAGGTTTAACCTAAAAATTTAAGAACTTTTCCCAATTCAGTGGAAAACAATTAAATCCACCACTTTATTATTGAAATCTAAGGAATATAATTTAATGAACATTTTAAGAATTTTGGTTCAAATTATTATTTACCGATGTAGAAATAAAAGCAAAACTATTTGGACAACAAAAATGCCCACATATGTTCAAATGAAAAACTTTTGTAGGAAATTCCATTCCCTACAAATTTGTTGAAGGGAGCAAAACGATCCAGATTTTCAAAAAAGTGTCCACTTGATTTATGGATGGTCCTTAATAACATATTAAGATCAACGCGGATCTTCTTGCATCCTTCGACCAAATTGTAGGGAAATGATTTTCCTACAAGAATCTCACACATGGACAAATTTGACCTTTACCTTAAACAATTTGGCTCAAATAGGAATAAATACTTATTTTTGCCTATAAGGAATCGGGCCAGACTTTATCAAAATTGTTTTTCTTTCGCCACTAAAGAAATTGCAAATATTTAAAAAAAATAATCAAAAGCTCGCTCGACTTCGAGGAGGGAGGGTAAATATTTAAAAATATCAAATTAGAAATTTTAAATCGTGGCACAGTGGGAAGAAGGCCCAAACATATACCAAAACCTGGTTTTTAGAGGATTAGAAAAATTCTCAAAAGTTTCCCTTCATAGCATTCGGACCAATAGTTTCCGAGATATCTGAGACAGTTGTTAATTACAGACTTATTTGGTAACCCCTAGAAAAACTAATTTTCATCAATTCAAATTGTTTGCAAGGCTGTATCTCAGAGAGAAAATTATAAGAAATTTTCTCAGCTATAAAAAAAAATCAGGGGTGCTTTTCTTTCAAGAAGTTCTTTTAAAAAGCAAAAAAAAACGAAAAGAAATCAAAAATGTATGCTTAAAGAAGCTTTAACTTAAAAACGGTACATTCTATAAATGTAAAGTATTTTTCGATTGCAAAGTCAATTTTGCTTCGAGATTTCCAAAAAAAATGTCTTTTTCAAAAAATCATATCTAATAAACCAGATTTTTCACCATCACGCACGCTAGCTCAGAAGATGTCTTTTTTAGTCCCCTATAACAAATGTTAAAAAATCGAATATTAAATGACATACTTATTTTGGGAAACTTTTTGTGAAAAAAAAAATTAAACAAAAAAATGTTTTTTTTTTCATGTACCTATTTTTCCCGAAAAATTCTGATCATAACCTACAACTTTGCCGAAGATAGCAAATCAACCAGAAGATACATAATTTCATACATTTACATATTTTTTTTTATGACCAGCCCCCAAAATTGTATGGAGACTTGTATGGAAAAACTAATGATGAAAAATTGCTTCTTTTGACAAAGGAAAGTTTCATTTCAATCAAGCAACAGAAAGTAAAGTAAAGTTTTTCAAAAGCGTATAGAATCACTCAGTTGATTTTCTCCATACTTTTTAACGATTTTCCCCTGACAAGCTTCAAAGGCTCTGAAGGAGTGGTTCTCGTAGTAAGAATGAGCTCAAATTCGGGATTTATAGGCTCTCTTCTTATAGGCTCTCTAGAATTCACTGGTATTCTTTCTACGCTAAATCTTGGCTATGATTATTGATTATTTTTCCATGGCGATTAACACAATATCTGCATTTGCATTTTGTTCTTCCAAGATCTAATGTTAAAACGAGAAATTTTCGAAAAGTCAAAAAGAAAACGTGTGACAAGATAGCACGACCACGACGAAGTTTCCACCGTATAATTTCAGGTATTTTTGGATACTTTGTGTGATCATCATATTTACTCAAAGGACAACCGTATGATTGATGGTACGAAAGCCCTTAATCAATAAGTATTTTGTCCACAATATCAATCATTTCCCATGATAAAACCCAACAATGTGTGGAACAGCGAGTCCTCTTTCGGTTCACCTCATTACAGACCGGTGGATACGCATGGTCAACATCAACGACCACATCAATGGGACACGATATCATCGCTCCTAAACAACATTATGTGTGTGTGTGTGTAAATATGAACGAAGCCGATATTTATAATACCGTGGCCAGATTCATCTATTGTGCGTGTGAGTCCGTGTGTGTCCCACCATGTTGTAACAAGCTCTACTTTTGTAGTCTTTAGACACACACGCAAAACACATAAAGCGACCGAACCGAGCGGGGGACGCAGCAGGTCCTCGGCTATTCTTGTCGTCCTGATGATGGTCCTCCTCCTATGGCTAAGCCAGCGTCGTCGTCCTGCCGGGTTCGTTCGTCACGTCAAACGGCCTCTTCTTTCTCGTCCTCCCGCGTTGATATAAAATACATGTTTGATGAACTTGTGGCCTTGATGAAAAGGGAATCTATTTTTGAAGGGGCTTTCCCTCTTCTTGGGCATGCTGCTGAACCAGGCTATACGTTCAACAAGTACCACCCATTATAAAACTGAGGGGGGAAGTGTAAAATGAGTGTCATGTCATGTGTAGTATCGATATAAGAAAACGAGACTTCCGGAACACATGACACCCAGCGTGATGAGCGGAGAGGTCGATGATGGCCTCCTGACACAGGTGGGTTGTCGAACTTTTTTTGGGTTATTGAATTAGAACGCTTTTTCGACGAGGTCGAATTGGTTTGATTGGGGGCGAAAGTGTGGCACTAACCAATTTGAAATGGTTATGTTACTCTGGCGCAATGATTTAAGTGATTTCTGTTCATTTTGTAACGTATTGGAAAGTCTAAAAATAATTTATTTATGCTACAAAGCAGTACAACCACGATGAATAGCGTTTAAAGATGATCCTTAAGCTCTTTAAAGATTTTTACTTAGTTGCCCTAAAAAACGACCAGCTGCCAGAACATCCATCCCCTCTTCAACATCTCCAGCGACCGATTAGACCGTCATTATAAATCTTCAATTTTTAATGAGCCCTAGCTCGTACCTGGTTCGTTCCTTGTGGAAGTTCTCATCCGTTTCTCTAGTCTTGCTACCTTATCGTCGTCGCCAGCCGCAAATCGTCACTCAGAAGAAGCGCTTCTCAGCCACCGATCTGGTGGCGCATAATTCATCGTCCTTCCTTCAGCAGCTTTAGATGAAAGGACCATTTGCTACTCCTTTTAAGAAGCATCAGCACCAGCTAGGGAGATCCGGGTGAAGAAACGTATAGATTTGCCGTCACCTGGCCCACGCCTTGTGTCTTTTTTGCCCCATTTTTGTTCCACCTGGTCCATCTACGTTTTTATCGACGGTGAACAGCATCTCAGTTTTTCATACTTTCCTTAAAGCTTTAGTTTTTTTTTGATGACTGTTCCTATTCATAAATTAGAATCTGGTTTGAACTACCTTGCGTATCCATAAATTGTTCCGTTCGGTTGAAATGACCACACTCATGTCAACATTCAAAACTTTTCTCAAAGATGATTGTGGTGGTGCATTAAAAGTTTATGTTGAGCAAATGCTTGACGGGCATAGAAAGAAAAACTTTCTCCTAATGTGGAGTGACGAGTGCGGTCAAGATAAACTTGCTCCGTTCCTGCGTTAAGCTTAGACTACTGTTGATGAAACTCAATGAAGAACAAGTTTCAATTTGAAAGTTCTCTGAAGTGGTTTGGTTAAGGGGTAAAGTTATTGCAGTCCAGAAATTATGACTGGGTTTGAGAAATTTTTATTCAACAACTTTTTTAAAATCATTTTTTATTTCAAGGGAACAATACTGAAACATACCTAATTGTCAAAATTATGAAAAATCAATCAACTTAATGTCTCATACTGACTAAACAACTTGACTTGACAACAAATGGCATTTATCTGTTCAATCTGATTTATCTAATCTAATCTAATCTAATTCCTTTTTTTCCTTTTTTCTTCACAATATCACAGCAGACTCTTTGATCAATTCTTTGAAGTTTACCTGTTCAACGTGCAGTGGTCCAGATCACTTTTCCTTTCCTCTTGCCTTTTCCTTCTCCAACTTTTCCTTGTTCCTTGCACCTTTTCCACCTGCATGCACTGTTTTCCTTCCCTTTTCCACCTCCCTTGCATGGATATTGTGTTCGTCAACGTGTTGGAACTTTGTCGTTTTGTAAACTTGTTCAGAAATTTCGGATTTCGCGTTAAAAACTGTAAAACTGTGTTTTCTGTTTTCTGTCGATCCAAACGCGGCGACTTTTGCTTGCTAACTGTTTATTTCGTTTGTGTCTTTGTACAAAGTCGGGTGTGTGTTGTGTTTCGTGTGTGTTTTGTGTCTGTCAAACTGTGTATAATAATACCCCGTTCGCACGGGCGAGTTATAGCCGGTTTTAACGAAATGGTTATAAGTTATAACCAAGTTAAAACCAAACCGTTCGCACGGGCGCGGGAGGTTTTAACGGTTTTAACTGTTGTGACAGATCACAGCAAGCTGTGATATTTTTGTTTAATGACATTAATATATGTATTTTTTTCTGTGATACATATCTCGGCTCTTGTGGCCGCTTGTTCCGGCGGACCAGGATGGTCAAGAAGATAGTAGGTATTTTGAATTAGAATTGTCATAATCAAACCTGACCCTCCCGTTTTTCCGCTCCCAGACGACCCGTTGCAGCTCCTTCATCTACATACGGTTACTGGAATGCCGGTCAGTACCTTCTTCCTCTCGTACGGAGATCATATCGTAAAGAATTCGTCCATGAGCAAGACGGCCAGTTTGCGAAAAGGACCGCATCTTCCGACGGATCCAGGCACACTCAGGCAGGTGCGGATCTGTATCGCATGGTTGGTGCGCGCAGGCCATCATTGGAGGTTTTGTCCAGCAGGGTAGTCAGCCAGCTGGTGTTTCGAAACTGAGATGGACCTTTCCAGACGTGACCTTATAGGGAATCCGCTCGCAGTC
Organism: Culex pipiens pallens; assembly: GCF_016801865.2. Taxonomy (NCBI): domain Eukaryota; kingdom Metazoa; phylum Arthropoda; class Insecta; order Diptera; family Culicidae; genus Culex; species Culex pipiens. The sequence goes on from NC_068938.1 coordinate 107,944,259, forward strand.
GAAGTCGAATTGGCCGAAAAAGGTAATGCAACTCGTTTGAATTTAAAAGTAATCCAAAGTAATCTGTATTTTTTCAGTTTTCCGTTAGTCTAGCTCCAAAACCTGATATCTTCTTTGTCCTTTGGAAAAGATCTGTTACGGATCAACGGCCGGAGAGTGGCCCATGGGCAGCTGATGCTCTCAGAGAAGGACAATGATGTGTGAGTCCTGCTTTGAACATGATTACGTGCTGGGATCAAGATCGCCGATTTTCAGGAAGATTCATGTGTTCAAGCTGGAACATGAAAATTGCAATCGCCAGCGAAAGATCTTTATTCGAAGCAGTTCAAGAGCCGTTCAAGCCACCTTCAGCGATGGTGGTCGGGTTGCGTCAACTGGAAAAAAAACATAAATAGGCATCGATAAAGAAGAGGGAGGGGGAGGGTACAGTCTCTTTATTTTGAAAGAAAAACAGGTGGCAAAATGCTGCAGGCATGATTGTGTTCGCCACGATAGCAGCTGGATACTGTGGTGGCAGATTTGGTACATAGTCTCGCAGTGGATTGATCCACTTCTCGTCCCATGTTCTAGCCGACGGGCAAACCCAGCTGGCGGTTTATGGACGACCAACGGGCGTTGCTGGTTCCGACGGGCAAGCTTCTTCCCTCTTTGACTAATCGTCAGCCCCAGCATCCGCTGATCCGGGTGTGCCGAGTGGGGTCTCTCCATTAGTATGAAGGCCAGCGGCCTGAGGATAATATAACGTGGAGAGGTGCCAGACGACGGGTTTAGATGTTGGTAGCTAGCTATTCATGGCATTCACGCTGCCGCTGGTTGGACCGAGACGGAACGAGTGCTCACGGAACCTCTTTCCCACATATGTTGTCGGTATCCCCGGTCGGAAATGGATGGCACCTTTCGGACGTGTGTCTGGGGCTTTGCGCTTGCCATCTGGTAGATTCAACAAACCGGTCGCAGGATATCCCTCGACTCATCTGGCGTTACCCAAAACCAGTGAACGGCCCGAGCGGTTTAGGCTTTCAGGATTTTTGTGATATTTACTCGTAGAGTCAAAACAGATCAGTAAACTTCACTTATCTGTATATTACACTTTTTGAAGATTACATTTTTGCGGTAACACTTTCAACTTTTACGCGCACGATCACATCACTTTGCATTGAGATCTTCGTCGAACCAGTTCTCTACGTTGAAGCCAGATTTGTCCTCCAGACCTCTTCGCCGAGCCATGCCAGACCCGAACTCCTAAGTCCCGGGTGGACTCTTCACGGCGGCTAAGTCCCGGCGGACTCTTCACAGCGGCTAAGTCCCGGCGGACTCTTCACAGCGGCTAAGTCCCGGCGGACTGTTCACAGCGGCTAAGTCCCGGCGGACTGCGGCCTCCACCGCTAAGTCCGGCTGGACTGGGGCCTCTGCTACTGGTGGCTGCTGGCGGGTCCGGCTGGTCTGGGGCTTCTTCAGGATCTGGAACTGGACTGGGCTTGAACTGGCTGGAACTGACTGGAACTAATTGCCCTCCTCAAGAATTTTGGGGTTTTTTATAGTCAGTCCCCGAAAACTCTACTAAATTTTGTTCTACTAAAAGTGGTCCGTTTCGATGAGAAGCATCGATGAACCTCATGAATTAAATTATGCAGACCTCTGCAATTCTTCATGACTTTCCGTATGGTGTAGTGAGTACACCTCAAAATCGGAAGTCATGGGTTCGAACCATTGTCGTGAAACTTTAAATTATGTTATTGGAATATCAAAATTATGTTCCTAAAACATTTTCAAAAATGTTGGTCAATAATGAGAAGGTCGAATTCTCCATTGAACGAACATGCCAATGAATTTGGTTAAGCCACACCCTCAATTTCCCCTGTGGAAAAACATCGCACATTCATAATTGAAAGCTTAACCATTTTTTTGATTGCCTAACAATTGGCGAAATTTAATAAAGGGCTTTTCAGGTGAGGATGACTTATGATCCACACCTGTACATAAGCTTAATTATTTGTCGCGCAACGCGAGTCGACGGGTAAAATTATTTATGCTTGCGTAAGCGCGCATGGTCAGAACTGTGGTGAGGTTCGAAAAATGGACAAATTTAATGATTTAAATTTGAGGTCGCTGCACCAGGCTTAAACAAGTAGCCGACCTCGTTAATTTGGCCAATCGTATTGATATGGCCATTTGCCATGAATGCTCGGAATCATGACTAGATTGCCTAAATACCTTCGATAATTGATTCTCAGAGGGCAGTGTTTAACAATCGTACCGGCTGTAACAGTGCGATTTATTAGCGTGATAACGCTCGCTTGGGACAAGTACTAACCACGCTTCCATCTTCCCAGATCGACGACCGCAACATGTGCTGATCCTCCCCTACGTTGCAACTTATGAGCATAGATCGTTGCGATTTGAGTTTGGCAAGGTAGTGTGTGTGTTCGTTGATAGTGTAAGAGCCGGTTTGGAGGTGGAGAAACTGATGATTTACCGGATCAGTTTTTGATCAACCTTTGATTTGCCCGGTGAACTGAAGTGCGACAAGGCGCGAGAACCGTTATAGATTCGACTACAGCTCAATGAGCCTAGGTGAAGCGAGCCATCCAGGAACTCTAGAACCCCGCGATTAGGATACTCCGGCATCACCGGTGGCTCACCGAACCACGCCCCACCTATCAAAGTGGTCAGAAACGGTAATTGTCCACCAGGTCGACGAGCAGCGACCAGCCGCCATTGCTGAGTTGTGCATCCTCCGTACGGGAACCACGAGCCACACCCAAGACCTGCCCTACAACTACAACCCTGCGCCGGGAACCGGGACATTCCACTAAACATCGGTGACGTGGAAATTCGAGATTCCGTCAACATACTCGAGGGCGATAGGGCAGGCACAAAGGGGTGAGCGAACGCCGGCAAGTTGAACGTTCACCACCAGACCAGCGAGCAGCAGGACGAGACGGCTGGAGCTGGTTCCGGAGATGTTTTCCTGCCTGAGCGCATGCCGACCCTGCAGAGCAATAGGGGAGTCATGTGGACCCCCACAGCCATTGCTGTTGTCAGCAAATCTCCAACTGTCTATCGGCTCAGGTTTCTAGACGTTTGGTAGGCCGTCCAGCGATGTGCTTAAGTGGTTCAGCACTGAATCCGAGGTATGAACCCGAGGTTGCAGTCTCCAAAAGCGTTTCCGGCCAGGGAACTTTTTTAAAGTTTCAACTGCAAATTAAAAATAATCAGTTTCTATTACACCAACTGTTAAAATAAAAACGAAGGAACAGATTTTTTTTTTGTTTCTGTCAATGTCGGATGTTTTGCAAGTGTTTGCAAAGGTTACTATGAGTTTTCTAGTAGTCGAGTTCCCTTTTCGAGCAGTTTTAACTTGGATATAACTCTTAAAACCAGTTTTAATCTGACAGCTCGTTGTATGGGCAAAACCAGAGTTATAGCCGGTTTTAAGAGTTATAACCACTTTTGGTCTTATAACCGGTTATAACTCGCCCGTGCGCGGTGTGTTTAGTGGGTAAATGTATATGTTTTTCTTTACAGATTTTTTGTGTTTGGATGTAAAGTTAGTTTTGTTTTGTTGTTTGTGTTCTTATTGACTAAGGTAAGTATTTTGGTAAATCTAAGGACATTTCATTAATAACTTAACAATAAAAACACATGTTGTATTAAACATTACCCTTTTCACTTTTTACTATTAAATTCATCTGATTTTACTTAAATTAAACAGAATTAGAAAAAAAAAATAAAAAAAATTATCTCTTTAAGAGTTTGACTCATATCAATTCTTTGCAATTCAGCACTGATAACGGTCAATATATTGTATTGATCATACAAAAGAAATGATTTGGAAATCATGAGGTGAGATTAAAGTTTGACAGTAGTCATTTTGGAAGTATAGTTTTGCGGTTCCCTTTAGATACTAGCAAAATGGTGCAAACTTTACAAACAAACAAAACAAACAAAACAAACAAAACAAACAAAACAAACAAAACAAACAAAACAAACAAAACAAACAAAACAAACAAAACAAACAAAACAAACAAAACAAACAAAACAAACAAAACAAACAAAACAAACAAAACAAACAAAACAAACAAAACAAACAAAACAAACAAAACAAACAAAACAAACAAAACAAACAAAACAAACAAAACAAACAAAACAAACAAAACAAACAAAACAAACAAAACAAACAAAACAAACAAAACAAACAAAACAAACAAAACAAACAAAACAAACAAAACAAACAAAACAAACAAAACAAACAAAACAAACAAAACAAACAAAACAAACAAAACAAACAAAACAAACAAAACAAACAAAACAAACAAAACAAACAAAACAAACAAAACAAACAAAACAAACAAAACAAACAAAACAAACAAAACAAACAAAACAAACAAAACAAACAAAACAAACAAAACAAACAAAACAAACAAAACAAACAAAACAAACAAAACAAACAAAACAAACAAAACAAACAAAACAAACAAAACAAACAAAACAAACAAAACAAACAAAACAAACAAAACAAACAAAACAAACAAAACAAACAAAACAAACAAAACAAACAAAACAAACAAAACAAACAAAACAAACAAAACAAACAAAACAAACAAAACAAACAAAACAAACAAAACAAACAAAACAAACAAAACAAACAAAACAAACAAAACAAACAAATTAAACAAAACAAACAAACAAACAAAACAAACAAAACAAACAAAACAAACAAAACAAACAAAACAAACAAAACAATCATGTTTTGATATTTAAAAAGCATTGCACAGTTTTTGCAAATGAAAAGGGACAACTTTTGAACAATTTTCGAATTTCATTTCATTTCAACTTCCAATCGGACCATCTGTTGCTGAGATATCGACTATCGACATTAGCAAATGGAAGGTTGTTTGGGTGAGACTTAAAAAACAATTTTCCTGTTTCTTTTTCTTTCATCCGCTGTATCTCAGCAACCAGTGGTCCAATCTTCAATGTTTCTTAGACGAAATTGTAGGAAATTTTCTGAGCTATTTAACAAAATCCAAAAACCGGAATTATTCTAATCTAATCTAATCTAATCAGACCCTAGCGCAGCCAATCTTTCGAAGGGATCCTGGAGAGTGCCTTAGGTTAGATGACGCCTAGCACTCTTCTTGTCATTTATTATCATTTGTAGTGCGCCATTGCATTAGAATGCATTGAAACATCACAAGCGTTAAACCGGCCAGGCCTACTGCGTAAAGCCGTATCGCAGAGATGACTCGTAATTGGGTTGAGTTTGAGCACTGAGTGTTCGAACAACAACACAATTCTGAATCGACAGGGGAGGAAGAAGCGTGGGGACACACCACCATACGCTCCGAGATTTTGGTTGTATTCGTTGGGAGCACCATGCTAAGAAGGTTTGGTACTCCAGGACCCCCTGGGATGGGACATTGTATTTCCACGAATGCCCTGGATACTATTTGCCGTGGTTATAGCGCCACAACTCGCTCTCTGTAACAGTATTCCTAATTCCAGTCCACGCTCGCCAAGCCGTCATGGCCTAGTGGTTAGCATTTTTGCTTACCAATCCAAAGGACGGAGGATCGAACCCCGCCTCGAGCGACTTTGATTTTTCGTTCACATTCATCATTTCAAATTAATGTGTTCTTAACTTTCTCGTTGGGAGCAGATGGGCAACGAACCCAGAACCATTCGCTTATAAAGCGAACACCGTAACCAGTCAGCCACGGCCGCTCCTCAAATCCAAAAACCGGAATTATTCGGACAAAATTTAACTTTGAATGGCTACATTTTGGAAACGGTGCACATAATCAAAAATTTGTAAAGTACTTTTCGATTGCAAATTCAATTTTACATTAAAAATGAATGGCTAATAAGATGCGGGGTTTTGTACCCTTAAACATAGAAATTAGCTTCAAAAATTTTATAATTTTAATTTTGGGAAATTGTTTTTTTGTGAATTGAAAATTTAATTTAAAAATCACCAATTTTTTTCCGTTTACCTTTTTTTAACAGTACCCATCAATCTTTTCCGAAAACACCAAATCAATAAAAAAATTGCGTCCAAGGTTCAGATTTTCGAATATTTACGTACCATTTTTGTATGAACAGCTGCCAAATTGTATGGAGATTTGGATGCACAGAAAAAAGCTGAATTAAAGGTTGAAAATTTGGTAGGTTGAATATTTCCTCTTTTTGAGTAATATTATATAAAAAATGTGAACCTGATGAAAATTCACCAATATTCGATGAAAATTAACCAATTCCTGATGCAATATTACACTTTTCTGACACAAAATCTGGCATCATTTCCTGATGAATATTACCATCATTTTTTTCTGTTTGGGTGAACCAATGACACAAAATGGCTTCTTTGGTGAAGGCCCCCACAAAGTTTGAGCCAAATAAAAAAATATAAGTAAAATCCATTTCCGGGATTGGTGGAGAATTGCTCCAATGTTTCCAAAAATGTTATTTTTTCTGGGGTCAACTTTGGCTGTGTTTTCCACTAACATTTTCTATGTTTTATGAGAAAATAAGTGTGCAGTAATTTTTGTAGTGGTCCAGACTATGACTCCATCCATTTTTCTATCATTTAAGTGATATTGGTATCATTTATACTACAAAAAGTGGCAAACAATCAAAAAATTAAAAAAAAATTGTTGCAAAAATACGAAAAAACTGAAAAGGCATAAGGTTATGATTTGAGGTGCTAGATTTAGCCAAATACTATCAGAAACAAACATAAACTAAACAAGATAAATGCAAATAGAAATACTAAAAATTGATCAAGAAAAACATAAAACAAGAAAAGTAAAGTTTTTCGTAAATCAAAGGTTGCTCAAAATAACATCCTGAACACGGGAAAAAATTGGGCATTACAGGATTAAAGTATTGGCTGGAATTACAAGCTTCATACCTCTGGACTCACAATCCAGAGGTCGCCGGTTCGAATCCCACGCCGGGTGCTCTAAAATTCTTTGTGTAAATATGGGTATTCGGTGCCGTCGCTCCGTGCCATACATTTAACACTTAGGAGCCCAGGGCGGCATATTCCTTGTGGATAAAAGGAAGACACTAGTGGGTGGTACTACACTCAAAGTTAAAGACCGAGGGGATAGTCCTCCCGAAAAGAAACGTGAGGAAAGTACTATTTTGCGAGAGTAAAGACCTCTCGCGTGTTCATTCGTTCATTGAAACAGTTCGTCCATTGAGTGGCTTATATAAACAAATGACCGCCACTTAGTCACCGAACCATGGTGGCCCATACGGCAAAGGCACGGTTCAATATGCCGAAGGTCTTGGGTTCGAGTCTTGGTGCCGGTACTTTTTTTTTTTTGATAGATGAACTTTTTTTGAAGATGAACCCATGAGGAAAGTACTCTCGGTAATTTTGGGATTTATCCTCTCCGTCCGCACACAGTACCATTTTACTACCGAACCGTGCTCTTTATCCTCTCGTATGCCCAGTTCTGGTTGTAGCAATGTTGGCCGACAGCTATAAAGTCAACTTCGTTACAAGCTTCATAGAAAATTTCTGCAGTATTTTGTCAGCTTTCAAGAGATCATTTTCTTTCACCACAAATGGTTACACAGTTTCAATTGTTTCCACTCAAAAACAATCACGAATCATCCACGTTTGAAAATTTGAAAGCTTTTCAAACAAGGTCAGCGTGGTGCGCTCGGTTGGTTTTGCTCATTTGATAAAATGGTGGAGGAGAAAAAAAAAAGTTTTTATTCGCATGGAAATCACCGGATGCGAAGCGAGGTTGTGAGAGGGTGATGATGATGATGGCGTTGATGCTGCAGGTGGTTTGGGTGGCCAGACTTTGGGTGCGGTTCTATCCCTGGTGAAAGTTTCACTTGGTACAGTGTGCTCACTCAACCCTTATAAAACAAGCAAGCAACGTAGCAGACAGGAATAACTTGGTCCGGGGAAAAAGTGTGTCGTCGGTCGTAACCAGCAGCGACCGGAAGAATCACTCGGGAAAGCTTCACCCACGTGAATGGGAACTGCTGCTGCTTTCAACTCACGAACGAACGCACACTTACGCAACACAAGATCACAAAGATATTTGTGTCACTTTGGAGGAGGTGGATTAAATGTGTGTCATGTTTACGGAAAACATTTTAAATTGTGGTTAAAGATGTTGTTTGTGAAACAATGGACAAGTTTATTGCTACTGAAAGGTGAAAATAAATTTATTTGGAGGTGTTAGTCCTCACGCTTATCTGACGCTGTTTAAACATAGAAGCAAGGATTCTCGGTTGATTCTAAGGGGGACCTTGATTTGATCCCTAAACCTTTTGCTTGTGAGACATAAGTGGAAATACACGTATAAAAAAGTAACATTACACATTTCTTCTGCACACAATCTAGTGCAATTTTCTCCTTTTTCTTTAAATGCTCAAATTGCGTGAAAAGTACCTGTCCACGCACTGGACACAAGTTTCGGCCGTCCCGGATCACCGACGGCCTGTGTCCCCAGAACTTCACTTCCCAGAATCTCTTCCTTCTCCTGCATGAATCTTCCTCAATCCTGCTGCATGTTCCTTCCACTCCTTTTCCTTGTCCGAATCCACTATCCTTGCATGCTAAAATCTCCCACTAATCACTCTCGCGCGACATTAGGTTAGTATTCGGACTAGTTAGTTAATACTCGCGTTTTGTGTTTGTTGAGCGAACCGCACTCCGCGATGGTTGCTTTTAGACTTAAGTTTTATTGCTCGTTATGCTATTGTTTACATCGACCAAAGGGCGATGGACATATCGCATGATACCCAACTTGGCGAGGTGGGTAAATAGGACGCATGGAGAAATCAATTTCTACCTGACCCAAGTCCTATCGGGGCACGGGTGTTTCAGACAGTACCTACACAGATTCGGACATGCAACCTCACCCAACTGTCCGAACTGTACGGGTACCGTTGAAACGGTGGAACACGTGGTATTTGACTGCCCACGGTTCCAGAGGAGTCGGGAGATCTTGTTGCTGGGTTGTGGGATGGACACAACGCCAGACAACTTGATAGACAGAATGTGTCTTAGTGAGGAAGCGTGGGGTGCAGCTTCCAGAGCCATAACTCAGATTATGCTCAAATTACAGAGGAAGTGGCGTACGGACCAGCGTGCGTCCCGGAACGAAGGGTCTTTACCCAGTAGTTCCGTTCGAGAGGGTACGGGATGAGAAGGATTCAACTCCATCTCATAAAGAAGGCACGCGCACGTACAAACGTACGTACCAGCGGGTGTCCCGGAACAAAGGGCTACGGGCCCAACCGTTCTGTCACGAGTGCGCTTATTTAGCGCTGCCCCTCCCTGAAGTAATGTCGAAAGACAGTTCCGGGGAGGCTTGAAGGCCTACCGTGATAAAGTGGCGTTTTTTAGTGAGTCGGACTCAACTCCAACCTCACACGATGTCTGCAGACAGATTTTTCGTCCTATTGAAACAAAAAAAAAAAAAAAGGGTTAGTTGTGAGGGTGGCAAAACATCAAATTTCATTACAAAACTAGACACATAGTATTTAACATTCCGGCCGCCAATGAAATTAGGGTTTTCACAGGCGCAACCGCGAATAAACACTTATGGACGAGACATGAGTTGGTCAAGTAAATGACGATCACTTGTGGTAGTCAGGTTGAAGCATCTTCTTCGCTGTTTTCCCGCTACAGCTTCCAGTGGCCGACGACGAGCCGGCGGCAGAAATCCTAGTGGCGGCAAGCTGTAACGAGAAGAGGTGAGCGCAGGGGCTGCTGGTACGGTAAGCGAGTACTTAACTTGGGTTATGTCTCAGTCACGGGGTCCAGTTTGTCTCACAGACCCACGTGACGAGGCTTTTTGCTGGCTACAGATGCTCCTCGTACAACTGCTTGGTTGGATCGACGGTTCTGGCGCTCTGGTGGATTGTTGGGCGGCATTCTTCGGCTGGTGTGGTTGTTGCTGGAAAGAATGGGCGACTGAGGGTCTGGTAAAGAAGGAACACAATGGGTACTTGCCTGTAATCAAGTCCCAGCCGCGGGATTCCACGAACCCACACGGCGAGGCCTTGTTCCTCTTTACAGATGCTCCAGGAACGCGCTCGATTCCCCCGAGCATGGGCCAGGAGTCCACTCGACTGGCGACTCTTCTAAAGAGTGAAGACTGGATCTCGCGCCGGACCTCAAGCCTGGCCACGATGTCGAAGTACCGGTTGTACACCTCGTCCAGCTGCTTCTCCCACACTTCCAGTTGCTCCGTCAGGATCACTTCCGGTCCGCAAACTGCAGAACGCTCCAGTATGACCAGAGAGTCGAGCTAGATCGACTTCTGCTGCACCAATTTTTCGGCCATTTTGCCTTCGTGACGTCACTTCTGGTCACACACGCACAATTAACTTCCGGGAATTGCTTCCGGAAATTCAGCAAAATATTTTGCAAAAACTTTTTAGCACTTTTATTTTTCACATAAATCTTCGATTTGACCCACCGTGGGTGCTTCTTGTGTGTACAACCAAAACAAACCGAACGAGTGTTTGTCGTCGTCACCACACATTCACATGCGATGCACTTTTGTTGCCAATGGCGGAGAAATCTTTTCCCGATTTCCACCATTTTCCTTGGCACAACATGGTCACTGGGGACGCTCGTTCCGCGCACTTTTGGCCATTTTGTTCTGGGGCACTTGTTCTTCGGGGACACTTGTTTACCCGTGCGACGACGGGGTTTTCACACTCCGGCGGACTTGGTTCCACACCGGCACTGGTTGTCTCTTCGATCCGGTTCGAAGGACCCAATTATGTCCACGCACTGGACACAAGTTTCGGCCGTCCCGGATCACCGACGGCCTGTGTCCCCAGAACTTCACTTCCCAGAATCTCTTCCTTCTCCTGCATGAATCTTCCTCAATCCTGCTGCATGTTCCTTCCACTCCTTTTCCTTGCCCGAATCCACTATCCTTGCATGCTAAAATCTCCCACTAATCACTCTCGCGCGACATTAGGTAAGTATTCGGACTAGTTAGTTAATACTCGCGTTTTGTGTTTGTTGAGCGAACCGCACTCCGCGATGGTTGCTTTTAGACTTAAGTTTTATTGCTCGTTATGCTATTGTTTACATCTGTTATGCTGCGCCGAGATGACAGATCTCGCGTAGCAGTGGTGCTGTTTTTGGGGTTTGTGTATGTCTGTACAATTTGTGTCGTTTTGTCTGTAGGTATTTACATGTTGGTGTACACTCAAAGCCCGACCATGGTAATTTTAAGAACATTTGCTAAAAATGCTGCTTATTAAA